>NC_092402.1:935000-1228258 GCF_030028105.1 Mobula birostris | reverse complement strand
CGAGACCCCGACTCCCAGATCTCGCCCATCCCAATACCCCAACCCCCAGATCATCTCGCCCACTCCAATACCCTGACTCCTAGATCATCACCCACACCAATACCCCGACTCCCAGATCATCTCGCCCACACCAATACCCCGACTCCCAGATCATCTCGCCCACCCCAATACCCCGTCTCTCAGATCATCTCGCCCACCCCAATACCCCGACTCCCAGATCATCTCACCCATCCCAATAGCCCGACTCTCAGATCATCGCCCACCCCCGAGACCCCGACTCCCAGATCATCTCTTCCACCCCAATACCCCGACTCCCAGATCATCTCGCCCACCCCAATACCCCGACTCCCAGATCATCTCGCCCACCCCAATACCCCGACTCTCAGATCATCTCGCCCATCCCAATACCCCGACTCCCAGATCATCTCTTCCACCCTAATACCCCGTCTCCCAGATCATCTCACCCACACCAATACCCCGACTCCCAGATCATCTCTTCCACCCCAATACCCCGACTCCCAGATCATCTCGCCCACCCCAATACCCCATCTCCCAGATCATCTCTTCCACCCTAATACCCCGACTCCCAGATCATCTCCCCCACACCAATACCCCGACTCCCAGATCATCTCTTCCACCCTAATAACCCGACTCCCAGATCATCTCCCCCACACCAATACCCCGACTCCCAGATCATCTCTTCCACCCTAATACCCCAACTCTCAGACCCTCACCCACCCCAATACCCCGACTCCCAGATCATCTCGCCCACCCCAATACCCAGACTCTCAGATCATCTCTTCCACCCTAATACCCCAACTCTCAGACCCTCACCCACCCCAATACCCCGACTCCCAGATCATCTCGCCCACCCCAATACCCAGACTCTCAGATCATCGCCCACCCCCGAGACCCCGACTCCCAGATCATCTCACCCACCCCCGAGACCCCGACTCTCAGATCATCTCGCCCACCCCAATACCCAGACTCTCAGATCATCTCTTCCACCCTAATACCCCAACTCTCAGACCCTCACCCACCCCAATACCCCAACTCTCAGACCCTCACCCACCCCAATACCCCGACTCCCAGATCATCTCGCCCACCCCAATACCGACTCCCAGATCATCGCCCACCCCGAGACCCCGACTCCCAGATCATCTCGCCCACCCCCGAGACCCCGACTCTCAGATCATCTCGCCCACCCCAATACCCCAACTCCCAGACCCTCGCTCACCCAATACCCCGACTCCCAGATCATCTCGCCCACCCCAATACCCCGACTCCCAGATCATCTCCCCCACCCCAATACCCAGACTCTCAGATCATCTCGCCCACCCCGAGACCCCGACTCCCAGATCATCTCGCCCACCCTCGAGACCCCGACTCCCAGATCATCTCGCCCACCCTCGAGACCCCGACTCCCAGAACATCTCGCCCATCCCAATACCCCGACTCCCAGATCATCTCACCCACCCCGAGACCCCGACTCCCAGAACATCTCGCCCATCCCAATACCCCGACTCCCAGATCATCTCGCCCACCCCAATACCCCGACTCCCAGATCATCTCACCCACCCCCAATACCCCGACTCCCAGATCATCTCGCTCACCCCAATACCCCGACTCCCAGATCATCTCGCTCACCCCAATACCCCAACTCCCAGATCATCTCGCCCACCCTCGAGACCCCAACTCCAGACCCTCACCCACGCCAATACCCCGACTCCCAGATCATCTCGCCCACCCTCGAGACCCCGACTACCAGATCATCTCGCCCACCCTCGAGACCCCGACTCCCAGAACATCTCGCCCATCCCAATACCCCGACTCCCAGATCATCTCGCCCATCCCAATACCCCGACCCCCAGATCATCTCACCCACCCTCGAGACCCCGACTCCAAGGTCATCTCACCCATCCAATACACCGACTCCCAGATCATCTCGCCCGCCCCAATACCCCGACTCCCACATCATCTCGCCCACCCCAATACCCCGACTCCCAGACCCTAGCTCACCCCAATACCCCAACTCCCAGATCATCTCGCCCACCCCAATACCCCGACTCCCAAATCCTAGCTCACCCCAATACCCCGACTCCCAGATCATCTCACTCACCGCAATACCCCGACTCCCAGATCATCTCGCCCACCCCAATACCCCGACTCCCAGATCATCTCGCCCACCCCAATACCCCAACTCCCAGACCCTCGCTCACCCAATACCCCAACTCCCAGATCATCTCGCCCACCCCAATACGCCGACTCCCCGATCATCTCGCCCACCCCGAGACCCCGACTCCCAGATCATCTCGTCCACCCGGATACCCCAACTCCCAGATGATCTCGCCCACTCCCGAGACACCCACTCCCAGATCACCTCGCGCACCTCCGAGACCCCGACTCCCAGATCATCTCGCCCACCCCAATACCCCGACTCCCAGATCATCTCGCTCACCCCAATATCCCAACTCCCAGATCATCGCCCACCCCCGAGACCCCGACTCCCAGATCATCTCGCCCACCCCAATACCCCGACTCCCAGATCATCTCGCCCACCCCAATACCCCGACTCTCAGATCATCTCGCCCACCCCAATACCCCGACTCTCAGATCATCTCGCCCACCCCAATACCGACTCCCAGATCATCGCCCACCCCCGAGACCCCGACTCCCAGATCATCTCGCTCACCCCAATACCCCGACTCCCAGATGATCTCGCCCACCCCCGAGACACCCACTCCCAGATCACCTCGCTCACCTCCGAGACCCCGACTCCCAGATCAGCTCATCCTCCCCAATACCCCGACTCACAGACCCTCGCTCACCCCAATACCCCGACTCCCAGATCATCTCGCCCACCCCAATACCCCGACTCCCAGATCATCTCGCTCACCCCAATACCCCGACTCCCAGATCATCGCCCACCCCCGAGACCCCGACTCCCAGATCATCTCGCCCACCCAATACCCTGACTCCCAGATCATCTCGCCCACCCCAATACCCCGACTCCCAGATCATCTCACCCACCCCCGAGACCCTGACTCCCAGATCTCGCCCATCCCAATACCCCAACCCCAGATCATCTCGCCCACCCCAATACCGACTCCCAGATCATCGCCCACCCCAGAGACCCCGACTCCCAGATCATCTCGCCCACCCCAATACCCCGACTCCCAGATCATCTCGTCCACCTGGATACCCCAACTCCCAGATGATCTCGCCCACCCCCGAGACACCCACTCCCAGATCACCTCGCTCACCTCCGAGACCCCGACTCCCAGATCAGCTCATCCTCCCCAATACCCGACTCACAGACCCTCGCTCACCCCAATACCCCGACTCCCAGATCATCTCGCCCACCCCAATACCCCGACTCCCAGATCATCTCACCCACCCCAATACCCCGACTCCCAGATCATCTCGCTCACCCCAATACCCCGACTCCCAGATCATCGCCCACCCCCGAGACTCCGACTCCCAGATCATCTCGCCCACCCCAATACCCCGACTCCCAGATCATCTCGCCCACCCCAATACCCCGACTCTCAGATCATCTCGCCCACCCCAATACCCCGACTCTCAGATCACCGCCCACCCCCGAGACCCCGACTCCCAGATCATCTCTTCCACCCCAATACCCTGACTCCCAGATCATCTCGCCCACCCCAATACCCCGACTCCCAGATCATCTCGCCCACACCAATACCCCGACTCCCAGATCATCTCTTCCACCCCAATACCCCGACTCCCAGATCATCTCGCCCACCCCAATACCCCAACTCCCAGATCATCTCGCCCATCCCGAGACCCCGACTCCCAGATCTCGCCCATCCCAATACCCCAACCCCCAGATCATCTCGCCCACCCCAATACCTTGACTCCTAGATCATCACCCACACCAATACCCCAACTCCCAGATCATCTCGCCCACACCAATACCCCGACTCCCAGATCATCTCACCCACCCCAATACCCCGACTCTCAGATCATCTCGCCCACCCCAATACCCCGACTCCCAGATCATCTCACCCATCCCAATAGCCCGACTCTCAGATCATCGCCCACCCCCGAGACCCCGACTCCCAGATCATCTCTTCCACCCCAATACCCCGACTCCCAGATCATCTCGCCCACCCCAATACCCCGACTCCCAGATCATCTCGCCCACCCCAATACCCCGACTCTCAGATCATCTCGCCCATCCCAATACCCCGACTCCCAGATCATCTCTTCCACCCCAATACCCCGACTCCCAGATCATCTCGCCCACCCCAATACCCCAACTCCCAGATCATCTCGCCCATCCCGAGACCCCGACTCCCAGATCTCGCCCATCCCAATACCCCAACCCCCAGATCATCTCGCCCACTCCAATACCCTGACTCCTAGATCATCACCCACACCAATACCCCGACTCCCAGATCATCTCGCCCACACCAATACCCCGACTCCCAGATCATCTCGCCCACCCCAATACCCCGTCTCTCAGATCATCTCGCCCACCCCAATACCCCGACTCCCAGATCATCTCACCCATCCCAATAGCCCGACTCTCAGATCATCGCCCACCCCCGAGACCCCGACTCCCAGATCATCTCTTCCACCCCAATACCCCGACTCCCAGATCATCTCGCCCACCCCAATACCCCGACTCCCAGATCATCTCGCCCACCCCAATACCCCGACTCTCAGATCATCTCGCCCATCCCAATACCCCGACTCCCAGATCATCTCTTCCACCCTAATACCCCGTCTCCCAGATCATCTCACCCACACCAATACCCCGACTCCCAGATCATCTCTTCCACCCTAATACCCCGTCTCCCAGATCATCTCACCCACACCAATACCCCGACTCCCAGATCATCTCTTCCACCCCAATACCCCGACTCCCAGATCATCTCGCCCACCCCAATACCCCATCTCCCAGATCATCTCTTCCACCCTAATACCCCGACTCCCAGATCATCTCCCCCACACCACATACCCCGACTCCCAGATCATCTCTTCCACCCTAATAACCCGACTCCCAGATCATCTCCCCCACACCAATACCCCGACTCCCAGATCATCTCTTCCACCCTAATACCCCAACTCTCAGACCCTCACCCACCCCAATACCCCGACTCCCAGATCATCTCGCCCACCCCAATACCCAGACTCTCAGATCATCTCTTCCACCCTAATACCCCAACTCTCAGACCCTCACCCACCCCAATACCCGACTCCCAGATCATCTCGCCCACCCCAATACCCAGACTCTCAGATCATCGCCCACCCCCGAGACCCCGACTCCCAGATCATCTCACCCACCCCCGAGACCCCGACTCTCAGATCATCTCGCCCACCCCAATACCCAGACTCTCAGATCATCTCTTCCACCCTAATACCCCAACTCTCAGACCCTCACCCACCCCAATACCCCAACTCTCAGACCCTCACCCACCCCAATACCCCGACTCCCAGATCATCTCGCCCACCCCAATACCGACTCCCAGATCATCGCCCACCCCGAGACCCCGACTCCCAGATCATCTCGCCCACCCCCGAGACCCCGACTCTCAGATCATCTCGCCCACCCCAATACCCCAACTCCCAGACCCTCGCTCACCCAATACCCCGACTCCCAGATCATCTCGCCCACCCCAATACCCCGACTCCCAGATCATCTCCCCCACCCCAATACCCAGACTCTCAGATCATCGCCCACCCCGAGACCCTGACTCCCAGATCATCTCCCCCACCCCAATACCCAGACTCTCAGATCATCTCGCCCACCCCAATACCCCGACTCCCAGATCATCTCGCCCACCCCAATACCCCGACTCCCAGATCATCTCGCCCACCCCAATACCCCAACTCCCAGATCATCTCCGCCACCCCAATACCCCGACTCCCAGATCATCTCGCCCATCCCAATACCCCGACTCCCAGATCATCTCGTCCACCCCAATACGCCGACTCTCAGATCATCTCGTCCACCCCAATACCCCGACTCCCAGATCATCTCGCCCACCCCAATACCACGACTCCCAGATCATCTCGCCCACCCCAATACCCCGACTCCCAGATCATCTCGCCCACCCCAATACCCCGACTCCCAGATCATCGCCCACCCCCGAGACCCCGACTCCCAGATCATCTCCCCCACCCCAATACCCAGACTCTCCAGATCATCTCGCCCACCCCAATACCCAGACACTCAGATCATCGCCCACCCCAATACCCCGACTCCCAGATCATCTCGCCCACCCCAATACCCCGACTCCCAGATCATCTCCCCCACCCAATACCCCGACTCCCAGATCATCGCCCACCCCCGAGACCCCGACTCTCAGATCATCTCACCCATCCCAATACCCCGACTCCCAGATCATCTCCCCCACCCCAATACCCAGACTCTCAGATCATCGCCACCCCGAGACCCCGACTCCCAGATCATCTCCCCCACCCCAATACCCAGACTCTCAGATCATCTCGCCCACCCCAATACCCCGACTCCCAGATCATCTCGCCCACCCCAATACCCCGACTCCCAGATCATCTCGCCCACCCCAATACCCCGACTCCCAGATCATCTCCCCCACCCCAATACCCCAACTCCCAGATCATCTCGCCCATCCCAATACCCCGACTCCCCGATCATCTCGCCCACCCCGAGACCCCGACTCCCAGATCATCTCGTCCACCCGGATACCCCAACTCCCAGATGATCTCGCCCACTCCCGAGACACCCACTCCCAGATCACCTCGCGCACCTCCGAGACCCCGACTCCCAGATCATCTCGCCCACCCCAATACCCCGACTCCCAGATCATCTCGCTCACCCCAATATCCCAACTCCCAGATCATCGCCCACCCCCGAGACCCCGACTCCCAGATCATCTCGCCCACCCCAATACCCCGACTCCCAGATCATCTCGCCCACCCCAATACCCCGACTCTCAGATCATCTCGCCCACCCCAATACCCCGACTCTCAGATCATCTCGCCCACCCCAATACCGACTCCCAGATCATCGCCCACCCCCGAGACCCCGACTCCCAGATCATCTCGCTCACCCCAATACCCCGACTCCCAGATGATCTCGCCCACCCCCGAGACACCCACTCCCAGATCACCTCGCTCACCTCCGAGACCCCGACTCCCAGATCAGCTCATCCTCCCCAATACCCCGACTCACAGACCCTCGCTCACCCCAATACCCCGACTCCCAGATCATCTCGCCCACCCCAATACCCCGACTCCCAGATCATCTCGCTCACCCCAATACCCCGACTCCCAGATCATCGCCCACCCCCGAGACCCCGACTCCCAGATCATCTCGCCCACCCAATACCCTGACTCCCAGATCATCTCGCCCACCCCAATACCCCGACTCCCAGATCATCTCACCCACCCCCGAGACCCTGACTCCCAGATCTCGCCCATCCCAATACCCCAACCCCAGATCATCTCGCCCACCCCAATACCGACTCCCAGATCATCGCCCACCCCAGAGACCCCGACTCCCAGATCATCTCGCCCACCCCAATACCCCGACTCCCAGATCATCTCGTCCACCTGGATACCCCAACTCCCAGATGATCTCGCCCACCCCCGAGACACCCACTCCCAGATCACCTCGCTCACCTCCGAGACCCCGACTCCCAGATCAGCTCATCCTCCCCAATACCCCGACTCACAGACCCTCGCTCACCCCAATACCCCGACTCCCAGATCATCTCGCCCACCCCAATACCCCGACTCCCAGATCATCTCACCCACCCCAATACCCCGACTCCCAGATCATCTCGCTCACCCCAATACCCCGACTCCCAGATCATCGCCCACCCCCGAGACTCCGACTCCCAGATCATCTCGCCCACCCCAATACCCCGACTCCCAGATCATCTCGCCCACCCCAATACCCCGACTCTCAGATCATCTCGCCCACCCCAATACCCCGACTCTCAGATCACCGCCCACCCCCGAGACCCCGACTCCCAGATCATCTCTTCCACCCCAATACCCTGACTCCCAGATCATCTCGCCCACCCCAATACCCCGACTCCCAGATCATCTCGCCCACACCAATACCCCGACTCCCAGATCATCTCTTCCACCCCAATACCCCGACTCCCAGATCATCTCGCCCACCCCAATACCCCAACTCCCAGATCATCTCGCCCATCCCGAGACCCCGACTCCCAGATCTCGCCCATCCCAATACCCCAACCCCCAGATCATCTCGCCCACCCCAATACCTTGACTCCTAGATCATCACCCACACCAATACCCCAACTCCCAGATCATCTCGCCCACACCAATACCCCGACTCCCAGATCATCTCACCCACCCCAATACCCCGACTCTCAGATCATCTCGCCCACCCCAATACCCCGACTCCCAGATCATCTCACCCATCCCAATAGCCCGACTCTCAGATCATCGCCCACCCCCGAGACCCCGACTCCCAGATCATCTCTTCCACCCCAATACCCCGACTCCCAGATCATCTCGCCCACCCCAATACCCCGACTCCCAGATCATCTCGCCCACCCCAATACCCCGACTCTCAGATCATCTCGCCCATCCCAATACCCCGACTCCCAGATCATCTCTTCCACCCCAATACCCCGACTCCCAGATCATCTCGCCCACCCCAATACCCCAACTCCCAGATCATCTCGCCCATCCCGAGACCCCGACTCCCAGATCTCGCCCATCCCAATACCCCAACCCCCAGATCATCTCGCCCACTCCAATACCCTGACTCCTAGATCATCACCCACACCAATACCCCGACTCCCAGATCATCTCGCCCACACCAATACCCCGACTCCCAGATCATCTCGCCCACCCCAATACCCCGTCTCTCAGATCATCTCGCCCACCCCAATACCCCGACTCCCAGATCATCTCACCCATCCCAATAGCCCGACTCTCAGATCATCGCCCACCCCCGAGACCCCGACTCCCAGATCATCTCTTCCACCCCAATACCCCGACTCCCAGATCATCTCGCCCACCCCAATACCCCGACTCCCAGATCATCTCGCCCACCCCAATACCCCGACTCTCAGATCATCTCGCCCATCCCAATACCCCGACTCCCAGATCATCTCTTCCACCCTAATACCCCGTCTCCCAGATCATCTCACCCACACCAATACCCCGACTCCCAGATCATCTCTTCCACCCTAATACCCCGTCTCCCAGATCATCTCACCCACACCAATACCCCGACTCCCAGATCATCTCTTCCACCCCAATACCCCGACTCCCAGATCATCTCGCCCACCCCAATACCCCATCTCCCAGATCATCTCTTCCACCCTAATACCCCGACTCCCAGATCATCTCCCCCACACCAATACCCCGACTCCCAGATCATCTCTTCCACCCTAATAACCCGACTCCCAGATCATCTCCCCCACACCAATACCCCGACTCCCAGATCATCTCTTCCACCCTAATACCCCAACTCTCAGACCCTCACCCACCCCAATACCCCGACTCCCAGATCATCTCGCCCACCCCAATACCCAGACTCTCAGATCATCTCTTCCACCCTAATACCCCAACTCTCAGACCCTCACCCACCCCAATACCCCGACTCCCAGATCATCTCGCCCACCCCAATACCCAGACTCTCAGATCATCGCCCACCCCCGAGACCCCGACTCCCAGATCATCTCACCCACCCCCGAGACCCCGACTCTCAGATCATCTCGCCCACCCCAATACCCAGACTCTCAGATCATCTCTTCCACCCTAATACCCCAACTCTCAGACCCTCACCCACCCCAATACCCCAACTCTCAGACCCTCACCCACCCCAATACCCCGACTCCCAGATCATCTCGCCCACCCCAATACCGACTCCCAGATCATCGCCCACCCCGAGACCCCGACTCCCAGATCATCTCGCCCACCCCCGAGACCCCGACTCTCAGATCATCTCGCCCACCCCAATACCCCAACTCCCAGACCCTCGCTCACCCAATACCCCGACTCCCAGATCATCTCGCCCACCCCAATACCCCGACTCCCAGATCATCTCCCCCACCCCAATACCCAGACTCTCAGATCATCGCCCACCCCGAGACCCTGACTCCCAGATCATCTCCCCCACCCCAATACCCAGACTCTCAGATCATCTCGCCCACCCCAATACCCCGACTCCCAGATCATCTCGCCCACCCCAATACCCCGACTCCCAGATCATCTCGCCCACCCCAATACCCCAACTCCCAGATCATCTCCGCCACCCCAATACCCCGACTCCCAGATCATCTCGCCCATCCCAATACCCCGACTCCCAGATCATCTCGTCCACCCCAATACGCCGACTCTCAGATCATCTCGTCCACCCCAATACCCCGACTCCCAGATCATCTCGCCCACCCCAATACCACGACTCCCAGATCATCTCGCCCACCCCAATACCCCGACTCCCAGATCATCTCGCCCACCCCAATACCCCGACTCCCAGATCATCGCCCACCCCCGAGACCCCGACTCCCAGATCATCTCCCCCACCCCAATACCCAGACTCTCAGATCATCTCGCCCACCCCAATACCCAGACACTCAGATCATCGCCCACCCCAATACCCCGACTCCCAGATCATCTCGCCCACCCCAATACCCCGACTCCCAGATCATCTCCCCCACCCCAATACCCCGACTCCCAGATCATCGCCCACCCCCGAGACCCCGACTCTCAGATCATCTCACCCATCCCAATACCCCGACTCCCAGATCATCTCCCCCACCCCAATACCCAGACTCTCAGATCATCGCCCACCCCGAGACCCCGACTCCCAGATCATCTCCCCCACCCCAATACCCAGACTCTCAGATCATCTCGCCCACCCCAATACCCCGACTCCCAGATCATCTCGCCCACCCCAATACCCCGACTCCCAGATCATCTCGCCCACCCCAATACCCCGACTCCCAGATCATCTCCCCCACCCCAATACCCCAACTCCCAGATCATCTCGCCCATCCCAATACCCCGACTCCCAGATCATCTCGCCCACCCCAATACGCCGACTCTCAGATCATCTCGTCCACCCCGAGACCCCGACTCCCAGATCATCTCTTCCACCCTAATACCCCGACTCCCAGATCATCTCGCCCACCCCAATACCCCGACTCCCAGATCATCTCCCCCACCCCAATACCCAGACTCTCAGATCATCGCCCACCCCGAGACCCCGACTCCCAGATCATCTCGCCCACCCCAATACCCCGACTCCTAGATCATCTCGCCCACCCCAATACCCCGACTCCCAGATCATCGCCCACCCCCGAGACCCCGACTCCCAGATCATCTCTTCCACCCTAATACCCCGACTCCCAGATCATCTCGCCCACCCCAATACCCCGACTCCCAGATCATCTCCTCCACCCCAATACCCAGACTCTCAGATCATCGCCCACCCCGAGACCCCGACTCCCAGATCATCTCGCCCACCCCAATACCCCGACTCCCAGATCATCTCGCCCACCCCAATACCCCGACTCCCAGATCATCGCCCACCCCCGAGACCCCGACTCCCAGATCATCTCACCCACCCCAATACCCCGACTCCCAGATCATCTCGCCCACCCCAATACCCCGACTCCCAGATCATCTCACCCACCCCAATACCCAGACTCCCAGATCATCTCGCCCACCCCAATACCCCAACTCCCAGATCATCTCGCCCATCTCGAGACCCCGACTCCCAGATCTCGCCCATCCCAATACCCCAACCCCCAGATCATCTCGCCCACTCCAATACCCTGACTCCTAGATCATCACCCACACCAATACCCCGACTCCCAGATCATCTCGCCCACACCAATACCCCGACTCCCAGATCATCTCGCCCACCCCAATACCCCGTCTCTCAGATCATCTCGCCCACCCCAATACCCCGACTCCCAGATCATCTCACCCATTCCAATAGCCCGACTCTCAGATCATCGCCCACCCCCGAGACCCCGACTCCCAGATCATCTCTTCCACCCCAATACCCCGACTCCCAGATCATCTCGCCCACCCCAATACCCCGACTCCCAGATCATCTCGCCCACCCCAATACCCCGACTCTCAGATCATCTCGCCCATCCCAATACCCCGACTCCCAGATCATCTCTTCCACCCTAATACCCCGTCTCCCAGATCATCTCACCCACACCAATACCCCGACTCCCAGATCATCTCTTCCATCCCAATACCCCGACTCCCAGATCATCTCGTCCACCCCAATACCCCGACTCCCAGATCATCTCGCCCACCCCAATACCCCGACTCCCAGATCATCTCGCCCATCCCAATACCCCGACTCCCAGATCATCTCTTCCACCCTAATACCCCGTCTCCCAGATCATCTCACCCACACCAATACCCCGACTCCCAGATCATCTCTTCCACCCCAATACCCCGACTCCCAGATCATCTCGCCCACCCCAATACCCCATCTCCCAGATCATCTCTTCCACCCTAATACCCCGACTCCCAGATCATCTCCCCCACACCAATACCCCGACTCCCAGATCATCTCTTCCACCCTAATAACCCGACTCCCAGATCATCTCCCCCACACCAATACCCTGACTCCCAGATCATCTCTTCCACCCTAATACCCCAACTCTCAGACCCTCACCCACCCCAATACCCCGACTCCCAGATCATCTCGCCCACCCCAATACCCAGACTCTCAGATCATCTCTTCCACCCTAATACCCCAACTCTCAGACCCTCACCCACCCCAATACCCCGACTCCCAGATCATCTCGCCCACCCCAATACCCAGACTCTCAGATCATCGCCCACCCCCGAGACCCCGACTCCCAGATCATCTCACCCACCCCCGAGACCCCGACTCTCAGATCATCTCGCCCACCCCAATACCCAGACTCTCAGATCATCTCTTCCACCCTAATACCCCAACTCTCAGACCCTCACCCACCCCAATACCCCAACTCTCAGACCCTCACCCACCCCAATACCCCGACTCCCAGATCATCTCGCCCACCCCAATACCGACTCCCAGATCATCGCCCACCCCGAGACCCCGACTCCCAGATCATCTCGCCCACCCCCGAGACCCCGACTCTCAGATCATCTCGCCCACCCCAATACCCCAACTCCCAGACCCTCGCTCACCCAATACCCCGACTCCCAGATCATCTCGCCCACCCCAATACCCCGACTCCCAGATCATCTCCCCCACCCCAATACCCCAACTCCCAGATCATCTCGCCCACCCCAATACCCCGACTCCCAGATCATCTCGCCCACCCCAATACCCCGACTCCCAGATCATCTCCGCCACCCCAATACCCCAACTCCCAGATCATCTCGCCCATCCCAATACCCCGACTCCCAGATCATCTCGTCCACCCCAATACGCCGACTCTCAGATCATCTCGTCCACCCCAATACCCCGACTCCCAGATCATCTCGCCCACCCCAATACCACGACTCCCAGATCATCTCGCCCACCCCAATACCCCGACTCCCAGATCATCTCGCCCATCCCAATACCCCGACTCCCAGATCATCTCTTCCACCCTAATACCCCGTCTCCCAGATCATCTCACCCACACCAATACCCCGACTCCCAGATCATCTCTTCCACCCCAATACCCCGACTCCCAGATCATCTCGCCCACCCCAATACCCCATCTCCCAGATCATCTCTTCCACCCTAATACCCCGACTCCCAGATCATCTCCCCCACACCAATACCCCGACTCCCAGATCATCTCTTCCACCCTAATAACCCGACTCCCAGATCATCTCCCCCACACCAATACCCCGACTCCCAGATCATCTCTTCCACCCTAATACCCCAACTCTCAGACCCTCACCCACCCCAATACCCCGACTCCCAGATCATCTCGCCCACCCCAATACCCAGACTCTCAGATCATCGCCCACCCCCGAGACCCCGACTCTCAGATCATCTCACCCATCCCAATACCCCGACTCCCAGATCATCTCCCCCACCCCAATACCCAGACTCTCAGATCATCGCCCACCCCGAGACCCCGACTCCCAGATCATCTCCCCCACCCCAATACCCAGACTCTCAGATCATCTCGCCCACCCCAATACCCCGACTCCCAGATCATCTCGCCCACCCCAATACCCCGACTCCCAGATCATCTCGCCCACCCCAATACCCCGACTCCCAGATCATCTCCCCCACCCCAATACCCCAACTCCCAGATCATCTCGCCCATCCCAATACCCCGACTCCCAGATCATCTCGCCCACCCCAATACGCCGACTCTCAGATCATCTCGTCCACCCCGAGACCCCGACTCCCAGATCATCTCTTCCACCCTAATACCCCGACTCCCAGATCATCTCGCCCACCCCAATACCCCGACTCCCAGATCATCTCCCCCACCCCAATACCCAGACTCTCAGATCATCGCCCACCCCGAGACCCCGACTCCCAGATCATCTCGCCCACCCCAATACCCCGACTCCTAGATCATCTCGCCCACCCCAATACCCCGACTCCCAGATCATCGCCCACCCCCGAGACCCCGACTCCCAGATCATCTCTTCCACCCTAATACCCCGACTCCCAGATCATCTCGCCCACCCCAATACCCCGACTCCCAGATCATCTCCTCCACCCCAATACCCAGACTCTCAGATCATCGCCCACCCCGAGACCCCGACTCCCAGATCATCTCGCCCACCCCAATACCCCGACTCCCAGATCATCTCGCCCACCCCAATACCCCGACTCCCAGATCATCGCCCACCCCCGAGACCCCGACTCCCAGATCATCTCACCCACCCCAATACCCCGACTCCCAGATCATCTCGCCCACCCCAATACCCCGACTCCCAGATCATCTCACCCACCCCAATACCCCGACTCCCAGATCATCTCGCCCACCCCAATACCCCAACTCCCAGATCATCTCGCCCATCTCGAGACCCCGACTCCCAGATCTCGCCCATCCCAATACCCCAACCCCCAGATCATCTCGCCCACTCCAATACCCTGACTCCTAGATCATCACCCACACCAATACCCCGACTCCCAGATCATCTCGCCCACACCAATACCCCGACTCCCAGATCATCTCGCCCACCCCAATACCCCGTCTCTCAGATCATCTCGCCCACCCCAATACCCCGACTCCCAGATCATCTCACCCATCCCAATAGCCCGACTCTCAGATCATCGCCCACCCCCGAGACCCCGACTCCCAGATCATCTCTTCCACCCCAATACCCCGACTCCCAGATCATCTCGCCCACCCCAATACCCCGACTCCCAGATCATCTCGCCCACCCCAATACCCCGACTCTCAGATCATCTCGCCCATCCCAATACCCCGACTCCCAGATCATCTCTTCCACCCTAATACCCCGTCTCCCAGATCATCTCACCCACACCAATACCCCGACTCCCAGATCATCTCGTCCATCCCAATACCCCGACTCCCAGATCATCTCGTCCACCCCAATACCCCGACTCCCAGATCATCTCGCCCACCCCAATACCCAGACTCCCAGATCATCTCGCCCATCCCAATACCCCGACTCCCAGATCATCTCTTCCACCCTAATACCCCGTCTCCCAGATCATCTCACCCACACCAATACCCCGACTCCCAGATCATCTCTTCCACCCCAATACCCCGACTCCCAGATCATCTCGCCCACCCCAATACCCCATCTCCCAGATCATCTCTTCCACCCTAATACCCCGACTCCCAGATCATCTCCCCCACACCAATACCCCGACTCCCAGATCATCTCTTCCACCCTAATAACCCGACTCCCAGATCATCTCCCCCACACCAATACCCCGACTCCCAGATCATCTCTTCCACCCTAATACCCCAACTCTCAGACCCTCACCCACCCCAATACCCCGACTCCCAGATCATCTCGCCCACCCCAATACCCAGACTCTCAGATCATCTCTTCCACCCTAATACCCCAACTCTCAGACCCTCACCCACCCCAATACCCCGACTCCCAGATCATCTCGCCCACCCCAATACCCAGACTCTCAGATCATCGCCCACCCCCGAGACCCCGAGTCCCAGATCATCTCACCCACCCCCGAGACCCCGACTCTCAGATCATCTCGCCCACCCCAATACCCAGACTCTCAGATCATCTCTTCCACCCTAATACCCCAACTCTCAGACCCTCACCCACCCCAATACCCCAACTCTCAGACCCTCACCCACCCCAATACCCCGACTCCCAGATCATCTCGCCCACCCCAATACCGACTCCCAGATCATCGCCCACCCCGAGACCCCGACTCCCAGATCATCTCGCCCACCCCCGAGACCCCGACTCTCAGATCATCTCGCCCACCCCAATACCCCAACTCCCAGACCCTCGCTCACCCAATACCCCGACTCCCAGATCATCTCGCCCACCCCAATACCCCGACTCCCAGATCATCTCCCCCACCCCAATACCCAGACTCTCAGATCATCGCCCACCCCGAGACCCTGACTCCCAGATCATCTCCCCCACCCCAATACCCCAACTCCCAGATCATCTCGCCCACCCCAATACCCCGACTCCCAGATCATCTCGCCCACCCCAATACCCCGACTCCCAGATCATCTCCGCCACCCCAATACCCCAACTCCCAGATCATCTCGCCCATCCCAATACCCCGACTGCCAGATCATCTCGTCCACCCCAATACGCCGACTCTCAGATCATCTCGTCCACCCCAATACCCCGACTCCCAGATCATCTCGCCCACCCCAATACCACGACTCCCAGATCATCTCGCCCACCCCAATACCCCGACTCCCAGATCATCTCGCCCATCCCAATACCCCGACTCCCAGATCATCTCTTCCACCCTAATACCCCGTCTCCCAGATCATCTCACCCACACCAATACCCCGACTCCCAGATCATCTCTTCCACCCCAATACCCCGACTCCCAGATCATCTCGCCCACCCCAATACCCCATCTCCCAGATCATCTCTTCCACCCTAATACCCCGACTCCCAGATCATCTCCCCCACACCAATACCCCGACTCCCAGATCATCTCTTCCACCCTAATAACCCGACTCCCAGATCATCTCCCCCACACCAATACCCCGACTCCCAGATCATCTCTTCCACCCTAATACCCCAACTCTCAGACCCTCACCCACCCCAATACCCCGACTCCCAGATCATCTCGCCCACCCCAATACCCAGACTCTCAGATCATCTCTTCCACCCTAATACCCCAACTCTCAGACCCTCACCCACCCCAATACCCCGACTCCCAGATCATCTCGCCCACCCCAATACCCAGACTCTCAGATCATCGCCCACCCCCGAGACCCCGACTCCCAGATCAGCTCACCCACCCCCGAGACCCCGACTCTCAGATCATCTCGCCCACCCCAATACCCAGACTCTCAGATCATCTCTTCCACCCTAATACCCCAACTCTCAGACCCTCACCCACCCCAATACCCCAACTCTCAGACCCTCACCCACCCCAATACCCCGACTCCCAGATCATCTCGCCCACCCCAATACCGACTCCCAGATCATCGCCCACCCCGAGACCCCGACTCCCAGATCATCTCGCCCACCCCCGAGACCCCGACTCTCAGATCATCTCGCCCACCCCAATACCCCAACTCCCAGACCCTCGCTCACCCAATACCCCGACTCCCAGATCATCTCGCCCACCCCAATACCCCGACTCCCAGATCATCTCCCCCACCCCAATACCCAGACTCTCAGATCATCGCCCACCCCGAGACCCTGACTCCCAGATCATCTCCCCCACCCCAATACCCAGACTCTCAGATCATCTCGCCCACCCCAATACCCCGACTCCCAGATCATCTCGCCCACCCCAATACCCCGACTCCCAGATCATCTCGCCCACCCCAATACCCCGACTCCCAGATCATCTCCGCCACCCCAATACCCCAACTCCCAGATCATCTCGCCCATCCCAATACCCCGACTCCCAGATCATCTCGTCCACCCCAATACGCCGACTCTCAGATCATCTCGTCCACCCCAATACCCCGACTCCCAGATCATCTCGCCCACCCCAATACCACGACTCCCAGATCATCTCGCCCACCCCAATACCCCGACTCCCAGATCATCTCCCCCACCCCAATACCCAGACTCTCAGATCATCGCCCACCCCGAGACCCCGACTCCCAGATCATCTCGCCCACCCCGAGACCCCGACTCCCAGATCATCTCGCCCACCCCAATACCCCGACTCCCAGATCATCGCCCACCCCCGAGACCCCGACTCCCAGATCATCTCCCCCACCCCAATACCCAGACTCTCAGATCATCTCGCCCACCCCAATACCCAGACACTCAGATCATCGCCCACCCCAATACCCCGACTCCCAGATCATCTCGCCCACCCCAATACCCTGACTCCCAGATCATCTCCCCCACCCCAATACCCCGACTCCCAGATCATCGCCCACCCCCGAGACCCCGACTCCCAGATCATCTCGCCCACCCCAATACCCAGACTCTCAGATCATCGCCCACCCCAATACCCCAACTCCCAGATCATCTCCCCCACCCCAATACCCAGACTCTCAGATCATCGCCCACCCCAATACCCCGACTCCCAGATCATCTCGCCCACCCCAATACCCCGACTCACAGATCGCCCACCCCAATACCCCAACTCCCAGATCATCTCGCCCATCCCTGAGACCCCGACTCCCAGATCATCGCCCACCCCAATACCCCGACTCCCAGATCATCTCACCCACCCCAATACCCCAACTCCCAGATCATCTCGCCCACCCCAATACCCCGACTCCCAGATCATCTCACCCACCCCAATACCCCGACTCCCAGATCATCTCACCCATCCCAATACCCAGACTCTCAGATCATCGCCCACCCCAATACCCCGACTCACAGATCATCGCCCATCGCAATACCCCGACTCACAGATCATCGCCCACCCCAATACCCCGACTCTCAGATCATCTCACCCATCCCAATACCCCGACTCTCAGATCATCTCGTCCACCCCAATACCCCGACTCTCAGATCATCTCGCCCACCCCAATACCCCGACTCCCAGATCATCTCCCCCACCCCAATACCCAGACTCTCAGATCATCGCCCACCCCGAGACCCCGACTCCCAGATCATCTCGCCCACCCCAATACCCCGACTCCTAGATCATCTCGCCCACCCCAATACCCCGACTCCCAGATCATCGCCCACCCCCGAGACCCCGACTCCCAGATCATCTCTTCCACCCTAATACCCCGACTCCCAGATCATCTCGCCCACCCCAATACCCCGACTCCCAGATCATCTCCTCCACCCCAATACCCAGACTCTCAGATCATCGCCCACCCCGAGACCCCGACTCCCAGATCATCTCGCCCACCCCAATACCCCGACTCCCAGATCATCTCGCCCACCCCAATACCCCGACTCCCAGATCATCGCCCACCCCCGAGACCCCGACTCCCAGATCATCTCACCCACCCCAATACCCCGACTCCCAGATCATCTCGCCCACCCCAATACCCCGACTCCCAGATCATCTCACCCACCCCAATACCCCGACTCCCAGATCATCTCGCCCACCCCAATACCCCAACTCCCAGATCATCTCGCCCATCTCGAGACCCCGACTCCCAGATCTCGCCCATCCCAATACCCCAACCCCCAGATCATCTCGCCCACTCCAATACCCTGACTCCTAGATCATCACCCACACCAATACCCCGACTCCCAGATCATCTCGCCCACACCAATACCCCGACTCCCAGATCATCTCGCCCACCCCAATACCCCGTCTCTCAGATCATCTCGCCCACCCCAATACCCCGACTCCCAGATCATCTCACCCATCCCAATAGCCCGACTCTCAGATCATCGCCCACCCCCGAGACCCCGACTCCCAGATCATCTCTTCCACCCCAATACCCCGACTCCCAGATCATCTCGCCCACCCCAATACCCCGACTCCCAGATCATCTCGCCCACCCCAATACCCCGACTCTCAGATCATCTCGCCCATCCCAATACCCCGACTCCCAGATCATCTCTTCCACCCTAATACCCCGTCTCCCAGATCATCTCACCCACACCAATACCCCGACTCCCAGATCATCTCTTCCATCCCAATACCCCGACTCCCAGATCATCTCGTCCACCCCAATACCCCGACTCCCAGATCATCTCGCCCACCCCAATACCCCGACTCCCAGATCATCTCGCCCATCCCAATACCCCGACTCCCAGATCATCTCTTCCACCCTAATACCCCGTCTCCCAGATCATCTCACCCACACCAATACCCCGACTCCCAGATCATCTCTTCCACCCCAATACCCCGACTCCCAGATCATCTCGCCCACCCCAATACCCCATCTCCCAAGATCATCTCTTCCACCCTAATACCCCGACTCCCAGATCATCTCCCCCACACCAATACCCCGACTCCCAGATCATCTCTTCCACCCTAATAACCCGACTCCCAGATCATCTCCCCCACACCAATACCCTGACTCCCAGATCATCTCTTCCACCCTAATACCCCAACTCTCAGACCCTCACCCACCCCAATACCCCGACTCCCAGATCATCTCGCCCACCCCAATACCCAGACTCTCAGATCATCTCTTCCACCCTAATACCCCAACTCTCAGACCCTCACCCACCCCAATACCCCGACTCCCAGATCATCTCGCCCACCCCAATACCCAGACTCTCAGATCATCGCCCACCCCCGAGACCCCGACTCCCAGATCATCTCACCCACCCCCGAGACCCCGACTCTCAGATCATCTCGCCCACCCCAATACCCAGACTCTCAGATCATCTCTTCCACCCTAATACCCCAACTCTCAGACCCTCACCCACCCCAATACCCCAACTCTCAGACCCTCACCCACCCCAATACCCCGACTCCCAGATCATCTCGCCCACCCCAATACCGACTCCCAGATCATCGCCCACCCCGAGACCCCGACTCCCAGATCATCTCGCCCACCCCCGAGACCCCGACTCTCAGATCATCTCGCCCACCCCAATACCCCAACTCCCAGACCCTCGCTCACCCAATACCCCGACTCCCAGATCATCTCGCCCACCCCAATACCCCGACTCCCAGATCATCTCCCCCACCCCAATACCCAGACTCTCAGATCATCGCCCACCCCGAGACCCTGACTCCCAGATCATCTCCCCCACCCCAATACCCCAACTCCCAGATCATCTCGCCCACCCCAATACCCCGACTCCCAGATCATCTCGCCCACCCCAATACCCCGACTCCCAGATCATCTCCGCCACCCCAATACCCCAACTCCCAGATCATCTCGCCCATCCCAATACACCGACTCCCAGATCATCTCGTCCACCCCAATACGCCGACTCTCAGATCATCTCGTCCACCCCAATACCCCGACTCCCAGATCATCTCGCCCACCCCAATACCACGACTCCCAGATCATCTCGCCCACCCCAATACCCCGACTCCCAGATCATCTCGCCCATCCCAATACCCCGACTCCCAGATCATCTCTTCCACCCTAATACCCCGTCTCCCAGATCATCTCACCCACACCAATACCCCGACTCCCAGATCATCTCTTCCACCCCAATACCCCGACTCCCAGATCATCTCGCCCACCCCAATACCCCATCTCCCAGATCATCTCTTCCACCCTAATACCCCGACTCCCAGATCATCTCCCCCACACCAATACCCCGACTCCCAGATCATCTCTTCCACCCTAATAACCCGACTCCCAGATCATCTCCCCCACACCAATACCCCGACTCCCAGATCATCTCTTCCACCCTAATACCCCAACTCTCAGACCCTCACCCACCCCAATACCCCGACTCCCAGATCATCTCGCCCACCCCAATACCCAGACTCTCAGATCATCTCTTCCACCCTAATACCCCAACTCTCAGACCCTCACCCACCCCAATACCCCGACTCCCAGATCATCTCGCCCACCCCAATACCCAGACTCTCAGATCATCGCCCACCCCCGAGACCCCGACTCTCAGATCATCTCACCCATCCCAATACCCCGACTCCCAGATCATCTCCCCCACCCCAATACCCAGACTCTCAGATCATCGCCCACCCCGAGACCCCGACTCCCAGATCATCTCCCCCACCCCAATACCCAGACTCTCAGATCATCTCGCCCACCCCAATACCCCGACTCCCAGATCATCTCGCCCACCCCAATACCCCGACTCCCAGATCATCTCGCCCACCCCAATACCCCGACTCCCAGATCATCTCCCCCACCCCAATACCCCAACTCCCAGATCATCTCGCCCATCCCAATACCCCGACTCCCAGATCATCTCGCCCACCCCAATACGCCGACTCTCAGATCATCTCGTCCACCCCGAGACCCCGACTCCCAGATCATCTCTTCCACCCTAATACCCCGACTCCCAGATCATCTCGCCCACCCCAATACCCCGACTCCCAGATCATCTCCCCCACCACAATACCCAGACTCTCAGATCATCGCCCACCCCGAGACCCCGACTCCCAGATCATCTCGCCCACCCCAATACCCCGACTCCTAGATCATCTCGCCCACCCCAATACCCCGACTCCCAGATCATCGCCCACCCCCGAGACCCCGACTCCCAGATCATCTCTTCCACCCTAATACCCCGACTCCCAGATCATCTCGCCCACCCCAATACCCCGACTCCCAGATCATCTCCTCCACCCCAATACCCAGACTCTCAGATCATCGCCCACCCCGAGACCCCGACTCCCAGATCATCTCGCCCACCCCAATACCCCGACTCCCAGATCATCTCGCCCACCCCAATACCCCGACTCCCAGATCATCGCCCACCCCCGAGACCCCGACTCCCAGATCATCTCACCCACCCCAATACCCCGACTCCCAGATCATCTCGCCCACCCCAATACCCCGACTCCCAGATCATCTCACCCACCCCAATACCCCGACTCCCAGATCATCTCGCCCACCCCAATACCCCAACTCCCAGATCATCTCGCCCATCTCGAGACCCCGACTCCCAGATCTCGCCCATCCCAATACCCCAACCCCCAGATCATCTCGCCCACTCCAATACCCTGACTCCTAGATCATCACCCACACCAATACCCCGACTCCCAGATCATCTCGCCCACACCAATACCCCGACTCCCAGATCATCTCGCCCACCCCAATACCCCGTCTCTCAGATCATCTCGCCCACCCCAATACCCCGACTCCCAGATCATCTCACCCATCCCAATAGCCCGACTCTCAGATCATCGCCCACCCCCGAGACCCCGACTCCCAGATCATCTCTTCCACCCCAATACCCCGACTCCCAGATCATCTCGCCCACCCCAATACCCCGACTCCCAGATCATCTCGCCCACCCCAATACCCCGACTCTCAGATCATCTCGCCCATCCCAATACCCCGACTCCCAGATCATCTCTTCCACCCTAATACCCCGTCTCCCAGATCATCTCACCCACACCAATACCCCGACTCCCAGATCATCTCTTCCATCCCAATACCCCGACTCCCAGATCATCTCGTCCACCCCAATACCCCGACTCCCAGATCATCTCGCCCACCCCAATACCCCGACTCCCAGATCATCTCGCCCATCCCAATACCCCGACTCCCAGATCATCTCTTCCACCCTAATACCCCGTCTCCCAGATCATCTCACCCACACCAATACCCCGACTCCCAGATCATCTCTTCCACCCCAATACCCCGACTCCCAGATCATCTCGCCCACCCCAATACCCCATCTCCCAGATCATCTCTTCCACCCTAATACCCCGACTCCCAGATCATCTCCCCCACACCAATACCCCGACTCCCAGATCATCTCTTCCACCCTAATAACCCGACTCCCAGATCATCTCCCCCACACCAATACCCCGACTCCCAGATCATCTCTTCCACCCTAATACCCCAACTCTCAGACCCTCACCCACCCCAATACCCCGACTCCCAGATCATCTCGCCCACCCCAATACCCAGACTCTCAGATCATCTCTTCCACCCTAATACCCCAACTCTCAGACCCTCACCCACCCCAATACCCCGACTCCCAGATCATCTCACCCACCCCAATACCCAGACTCTCAGATCATCTCTTCCACCCTAATACCCCAACTCTCAGACCCTCACCCACCCCAATACCCCAACTCTCAGACCCTCACCCACCCCAATACCCCGACTCCCAGATCATCTCGCCCACCCCAATACCGACTCCCAGATCATCGCCCACCCCGAGACCCCGACTCCCAGATCATCTCGCCCACCCCCGAGACCCCGACTCTCAGATCATCTCGCCCACCCCAATACCCCAACTCCCAGACCCTCGCTCACCCAATACCCCGACTCCCAGATCATCTCGCCCACCCCAATACCCCGACTCCCAGATCATCTCCCCCACCCCAATACCCAGACTCTCAGATCATCGCCCACCCCGAGACCCTGACTCCCAGATCATCTCCCCCACCCCAATACCCCAACTCCCAGATCATCTCGCCCACCCCAATACCCCGACTCCCAGATCATCTCGCCCACCCCAATACCCCGACTCCCAGATCATCTCCGCCACCCCAATACCCCAACTCCCAGATCATCTCGCCCATCCCAATACCCCGACTCCCAGATCATCTCGTCCACCCCAATACGCCGACTCTCAGATCATCTCGTCCACCCCAATACCCCGACTCCCAGATCATCTCGCCCACCCCAATACCACGACTCCCAGATCATCTCGCCCACCCCAATACCCCGACTCCCAGATCATCTCGCCCATCCCAATACCCCGACTCCCAGATCATCTCTTCCACCCTAATACCCCGTCTCCCAGATCATCTCACCCACACCAATACCCCGACTCCCAGATCATCTCTTCCACCCCAATACCCCGACTCCCAGATCATCTCGCCCACCCCAATACCCCATCTCCCAGATCATCTCTTCCACCCTAATACCCCGACTCCCAGATCATCTCCCCCACACCAATACCCCGACTCCCAGATCATCTCTTCCACCCTAATAACCCGACTCCCAGATCATCTCCCCCAGACCAATACCCCGACTCCCAGATCATCTCTTCCACCCTAATACCCCAACTCTCAGACCCTCACCCACCCCAATACCCCGACTCCCAGATCATCTCGCCCACCCCAATACCCAGACTCTCAGATCATCTCTTCCACCCTAATACCCCAACTCTCAGACCCTCACCCACCCCAATACCCCGACTCCCAGATCATCTCGCCCACCCCAATACCCAGACTCTCAGATCATCGCCCACCCCCGAGACCCCGACTCCCAGATCATCTCACCCACCCCCGAGACCCCGACTCTCAGATCATCTCGCCCACCCCAATACCCAGACTCTCAGATCATCTCTTCCACCCTAATACCCCAACTCTCAGACCCTCACCCACCCCAATACCCCAACTCTCAGACCCTCACCCACCCCAATACCCCGACTCCCAGATCATCTCGCCCACCCCAATACCGACTCCCAGATCATCGCCCACCCCGAGACCCCGACTCCCAGATCATCTCGCCCACCCCCGAGACCCCGACTCTCAGATCATCTCGCCCACCCCAATACCCCAACTCCCAGACCCTCGCTCACCCAATACCCCGACTCCCAGATCATCTCGCCCACCCCAATACCCCGACTCCCAGATCATCTCCCCCACCCCAATACCCAGACTCTCAGATCATCGCCCACCCCGAGACCCTGACTCCCAGATCATCTCCCCCACCCCAATACCCAGACTCTCAGATCATCTCGCCCACCCCAATACCCCGACTCCCAGATCATCTCGCCCACCCCAATACCCCGACTCCCAGATCATCTCGCCCACCCCAATACCCCGACTCCCAGATCATCTCCGCCACCCCAATACCCCAACTCCCAGATCATCTCGCCCATCCCAATACCCCGACTCCCAGATCATCTCGTCCACCCCAATACGCCGACTCTCAGATCATCTCGTCCACCCCAATACCCCGACTCCCAGATCATCTCGCCCACCCCAATACCACGACTCCCAGATCATCTCGCCCACCCCAATACCCCGACTCCCAGATCATCTCCCCCACCCCAATACCCAGACTCTCAGATCATCGCCCACCCCGAGACCCCGACTCCCAGATCATCTCGCCCACCCCGAGACCCCGACTCCCAGATCATCTCGCCCACCCCAATACCCCGACTCCCAGATCATCGCCCACCCCCGAGACCCCGACTCCCAGATCATCTCCCCCACCCCAATACCCAGACTCTCAGATCATCTCGCCCACCCCAATACCCAGACACTCAGATCATCGCCCACCCCAATACCCCGACTCCCAGATCATCTCGCCCACCCCAATACCCTGACTCCCAGATCATCTCCCCCACCCCAATACCCCGACTCCCAGATCATCGCCCACCCCCGAGACCCCGACTCCCAGATCATCTCGCCCACCCCAATACCCAGACTCTCAGATCATCGCCCACCCCAATACCCCAACTCCCAGATCATCTCCCCCACCCCAATACCCAGACTCTCAGATCATCGCCCACCCCAATACCCCGACTCCCAGATCATCTCGCCCACCCCAATACCCCGACTCACAGATCGCCCACCCCAATACCCCAACTCCCAGATCATCTCGCCCATCCCTGAGACCCCGACTCCCAGATCATCGCCCACCCCAATACCCCGACTCCCAGATCATCTCACCCACCCCAATACCCCAACTCCCAGATCATCTCGCCCACCCCAATACCCCGACTCCCAGATCATCTCACCCACCCCAATACCCCGACTCCCAGATCATCTCACCCATCCCAATACCCAGACTCTCAGATCATCGCCCACCCCAATACCCCGACTCACAGATCATCGCCCATCGCAATACCCCGACTCACAGATCATCGCCCACCCCAATACCCCGACTCTCAGATCATCTCACCCATCCCAATACCCCGACTCTCAGATCATCTCGTCCACCCCAATACCCCGACTCTCAGATCATCTCGCCCACCCCAATACCCCGACTCCCAGATCATCTCGCCCACCCCCGAGACCCCGACTCTCAGATCATCGCCCACCCCCGAGACCCCGACTCCCAGATCACCGCCCACCCCCGAGACCCCGACTCCCAGATCATCTGGCCCACCCCAATACCCGAACTCCCAGATCATCTCTTCCACCCTATTACCCCGACTCCCAGATCATCTCCCCCACACCAATACCCCGACTCCCAGATCATCTCTTCCACCCTAATACCCCAACTCCCAGATCATCTCCCCCACACCAATACCCCGACTCCCAGATCATCTCTTCCACCCTAATACCCCAACTCTCAGACCCTCACCCACCCCAATACCCCGACTCCCAGATCATCTCCCCCACCCCAATACCCAGACTCTCAGATCATCTCTTCCACCCTAATACCCCAACTCTCAGACCCTCACCCACCCCAATACCCCGACTCCCAGATCATCTCGCCCACCCCAATACCCAGACTCTCAGATCATCGCCCACCCCCGAGACCCCGACTCCCAGATCATCTCACCCACCCCCGAGACCCCGACTCTCAGATCATCTCGCCCACCCCAATACCCAGACTCTCAGATCATCTCTTCCACCCTAATACCCCAACTCTCAGACCCTCACCCATCCCAATACCCCAACTCTCAGACCCTCACCCACCCCAATACCCCGACTCCCAGATCATCTCGCCCACCCCAATACCGACTCCCAGATCATCGCCCACCCCGAGATCCCGACTCCCAGATCATCTCGCCCACCCCCGAGACCCCGACTCTCAGATCATCTCGCCCACCCCAATACCCCAACTCCCAGACCCTCGCTCACCCAATACCCCGACTCCCAGATCATCTCGCCCACCCCAATACCCCGACTCCCAGATGATCGCCCACCCCCGAGACCCCGACTCTCAGATCATCTCACCCACCCCAATACCCAGACTCTCAGATCATCTCTTCCACCCTAATACCCCAACTCTCAGACCCTCACCCACCCCAATACCCCAACTCTCAGACCCTCACCCACCCCAATACCCCGACTCCCAGATCATCTCGCCCACCCCAATACCGACTCCCAGATCATCGCCCACCCCGAGACCCCGACTCCCAGATCATCTCGCCCACCCCCGAGACCCCGACTCTCAGATCATCTCGCCCACCCCAATACCCCAACTCCCAGACCCTCGCTCACCCAATACCCCGACTCCCAGATCATCTCGCCCACCCCAATACCCTGACTCCCAGATCATCTCCGCCACCCCAATACCCAGACTCTCAGATCATCGCCCACCCCGAGACCCTGACTCCCAGATCATCTCCCCCACCCCAATACCCAGACTCTCAGATCATCTCGCCCACCCCAATACCCCGACTCCCAGATCATCTCGCCCACCCCAATACCCCGACTCCCAGATCATCTCGCCCACCCCAATACCCCGACTCCCAGATCATCTCCGCCACCCCAATACCCCAACTCCCAGATCATCTCGCCCATCCCAATACCCCGACTCCCAGATCATCTCGTCCACCCCAATACGCCGACTCTCAGATCATCTCGTCCACCCCAATACCCCGACTCCCAGATCATCTCGCCCACCCCAATACCACGACTCCCAGATCATCTCGCCCACCCCAATACCCCGACTCCCAGATCATCTCCCCCACCCCAATACCCAGACTCTCAGATCATCGCCCACCCCGAGACCCCGACTCCCAGATCATCTCGCCCACCCCGAGACCCCGACTCCCAGATCATCTCGCCCACCCCAATACCCCGACTCCCAGATCATCGCCCACCCCCCGAGACCCCGACTCCCAGATCATCTCCCCCACCCCAATACCCAGACTCTCAGATCATCTCGCCCACCCCAATACCCAGACACTCAGATCATCGCCCACCCCAATACCCCGACTCCCAGATCATCTCGCCCACCCCAATACCCTGACTCCCAGATCATCTCCCCCACCCCAATACCCCGACTCCCAGATCATCGCCCACCCCCGAGACCCCGACTCCCAGATCATCTCGCCCACCCCAATACCCAGACTCTCAGATCATCGCCCACCCCAATACCCCAACTCCCAGATCATCTCCCCCACCCCAATACCCAGACTCTCAGATCATCGCCCACCCCAATACCCCGACTCCCAGATCATCTCGCCCACCCCAATACCCCGACTCACAGATCGCCCACCCCAATACCCCAACTCCCAGATCATCTCGCCCATCCCTGAGACCCCGACTCCCAGATCATCGCCCACCCCAATACCCCGACTCCCAGATCATCTCACCCACCCCAATACCCCAACTCCCAGATCATCTCGCCCACCCCAATACCCCGACTCCCAGATCATCTCACCCACCCCAATACCCCGACTCCCAGATCATCTCACCCATCCCAATACCCAGACTCTCAGATCATCGCCCACCCCAATACCCCGACTCCCAGATCATCTCGCCCACCCCAATACCCAGACTCTCAGATCATCGCCCACCCCCGAGACCCCGACTCCCAGATCATCTCACCCACCCCCGAGACCCCGACTCTCAGATCATCTCGCCCACCCCAATACCCAGACTCTCAGATCATCTCTTCCACCCTAATACCCCAACTCTCAGACCCTCACCCATCCCAATACCCCAACTCTCAGACCCTCACCCACCCCAATACCCCGACTCCCAGATCATCTCGCCCACCCCAATACCGACTCCCAGATCATCGCCCACCCCGAGATCCCGACTCCCAGATCATCTCGCCCACCCCCGAGACCCCGACTCTCAGATCATCTCGCCCACCCCAATACCCCAACTCCCAGACCCTCGCTCACCCAATACCCCGACTCCCAGATCATCTCGCCCACCCCAATACCCCGACTCCCAGATCATCGCCCACCCCCGAGACCCCGACTCTCAGATCATCTCACCCACCCCAATACCCAGACTCTCAGATCATCTCTTCCACCCTAATACCCCAACTCTCAGACCCTCACCCACCCCAATACCCCAACTCTCAGACCCTCACCCACCCCAATACCCCGACTCCCAGATCATCTCGCCCACCCCAATACCGACTCCCAGATCATCGCCCACCCCGAGACCCCGACTCCCAGATCATCTCGCCCACCCCCGAGACCCCGACTCTCAGATCATCTCGCCCACCCCCAATACCCCAACTCCCAGACCCTCGCTCACCCAATACCCCGACTCCCAGATCATCTCGCCCTCCCCATACCCCGACTCCCAGATCATCTCCCCCACCCCAATACCCAGACTCTCAGATCATCGCCCACCCGAGACCTGACTCCCAGATCATCTCCCCCACCCCAATACCCAGACTCTCAGATCATCTCGCCCACCCCAATACCCCGACTCCCAGATCATCTCGCCCACCCCAATACCCCGACTCCCAGATCATCTCGCCCACCCCAATACCCCGACTCCCAGATCATCTCCGCCACCCCAATACCCCAACTCCCAGATCATCTCGCCCATCCCAATACCCCGACTCCCAGATCATCTCGTCCACCCCAATACGCCGACTCTCAGATCATCTCGTCCACCCCAATACCCCGACTCCCAGATCATCTCGCCCACCCCAATACCACGACTCCCAGATCATCTCGCCCACCCCAATACCCCGACTCCCAGATCATCTCCCCCACCCCAATACCCAGACTCTCAGATCATCGCCCACCCCGAGACCCCGACTCCCAGATCATCTCGCCCACCCCGAGACCCCGACTCCCAGATCATCTCGCCCACCCCAATACCCCGACTCCCAGATCATCGCCCACCCCCGAGACCCCGACTCCCAGATCATCTCCCCCACCCCAATACCCAGACTCTCAGATCATCTCGCCCACCCCAATACCCAGACACTCAGATCATCGCCCACCCCAATACCCCGACTCCCAGATCATCTCGCCCACCCCAATACCCTGACTCCCAGATCATCTCCCCCACCCCAATACCCCGACTCCCAGATCATCGCCCACCCCCGAGACCCCGACTCCCAGATCATCTCGCCCACCCCAATACCCAGACTCTCAGATCATCTCTTCCACCCCAATACCCCAACTCTCAGACCCTCACCCACCCCAATACCCCAACTCTCAGACCCTCACCCACCCCAATACCCCGACTCCCAGATCATCTCGCCCACCCCAATACCGACTCCCAGATCATCGCCCACCCCGAGACCCCGACTCCCAGATCATCTCGCCCACCCCCGAGACCCCGACTCTCAGATCATCTCGCCCACCCCAATACCCCAACTCCCAGACCCTCGCTCACCGAATACCCCGACTCCCAGATCATCTCGCCCACCCCAATACCCCGACTCCCAGATCATCTCCGCCACCCCAATACCCAGACTCTCAGATCATCGCCCACCCCGAGACCCTGACTCCCAGATCATCTCCCCCACCCCAATACCCAGACTCTCAGATCATCTCGCCCACCCCAATACCCCGACTCCCAGATCATCTCGCCCACCCCAATACCCCGACTCCCAGATCATCTCGCCCACCCCAATACCCCGACTCCCAGATCATCTCCGCCACCCCAATACCCCAACTCCCAGATCATCTCGCCCATCCCAATACCCCGACTCCCAGATCATCTCGTCCACCCCAATACGCCGACTCTCAGATCATCTCGTCCACCCCAATACCCCGACTCCCAGATCATCTCGCCCACCCCAATACCACGACTCCCAGATCATCTCGCCCACCCCAATACCCCGACTCCCAGATCATCTCCCCCACCCCAATACCCAGACTCTCAGATCATCGCCCACCCCGAGACCCCGACTCCCAGATCATCTCGCCCACCCCGAGACCCCGACTCCCAGATCATCTCGCCCACCCCAATACCCCGACTCCCAGATCATCGCCCACCCCCGAGACCCCGACTCCCAGATCATCTCCCCCACCCCAATACCCAGACTCTCAGATCATCTCGCCCACCCCAATACCCAGACACTCAGATCATCGCCCACCCCAATACCCCGACTCCCAGATCATCTCGCCCACCCCAATACCCTGACTCCCAGATCATCTCGCCCACCCCAATACCCCGACTCCCAGATCATCGCCCACCCCCGAGACCCCGACTCCCAGATCATCTCGCCCACCCCAATACCCAGACTCTCAGATCATCGCCCACCCCAATACCCCAACTCCCAGATCATCTCCCCCACCCCAATACCCAGACTCTCAGATCATCGCCCACCCCAATACCCCGACTCCCAGATCATCTCGCCCACCCCAATACCCCGACTCACAGATCGCCCACCCCAATACCCCAACTCCCAGATCATCTCGCCCATCCCTGAGACCCCGACTCCCAGATCATCGCCCACCCCAATACCCCGACTCCCAGATCATCTCACCCACCCCAATACCCCAACTCCCAGATCATCTCGCCCACCCCAATACCCCGACTCCCAGATCATCTCACCCACCCCAATACCCCGACTCCCAGATCATCTCACCCATCCCAATACCCAGACTCTCAGATCATCGCCCACCCCAATACCCCGACTCACAGATCATCGCCCATCGCAATACCCCGACTCACAGATCATCGCCCACCCCAATACCCCGACTCTCAGATCATCTCACCCATCCCAATACCCCGACTCTCAGATCATCTCGTCCACCCCAATACCCCGACTCTCAGATCATCTCGCCCACCCCAATACCCCGACTCCCAGATCATCTCGCCCACCCCCGAGACCCCGACTCTCAGATCATCGCCCACCCCCGAGACCCCGACTCCCAGATCACCGCCCACCCCCGAGACCCCGACTCCCAGATCATCTGGCCCACCCCAATACCCGAACTCCCAGATCATCTCTTCCACCCTATTACCCCGACTCCCAGATCATCTCCCCCACACCAATACCCCGACTCCCAGATCATCTCTTCCACCCTAATACCCCAACTCCCAGATCATCTCCCCCACACCAATACCCCGACTCCCAGATCATCTCTTCCACCCTAATACCCCAACTCTCAGACCCTCACCCACCCCAATACCCCGACTCCCAGATCATCTCCCCCACCCCAATACCCAGACTCTCAGATCATCTCTTCCACCCTAATACCCCAACTCTCAGACCCTCACCCACCCCAATACCCCGACTCCCAGATCATCTCGCCCACCCCAATACCCAGACTCTCAGATCATCGCCCACCCCCGAGACCCCGACTCCCAGATCATCTCACCCACCCCCGAGACCCCGACTCTCAGATCATCTCGCCCACCCCAATACCCAGACTCTCAGATCATCTCTTCCACCCTAATACCCCAACTCTCAGACCCTCACCCATCCCAATACCCCAACTCTCAGACCCTCACCCACCCCAATACCCCGACTCCCAGATCATCTCGCCCACCCCAATACCGACTCCCAGATCATCGCCCACCCCGAGATCCCGACTCCCAGATCATCTCGCCCACCCCCGAGACCCCGACTCTCAGATCATCTCGCCCACCCCAATACCCCAACTCCCAGACCCTCGCTCACCCAATACCCCGACTCCCAGATCATCTCGCCCACCCCAATACCCCAACTCTCAGACCCTCACCCACCCCAATACCCCGACTCCCAGATCATCTCGCCCACCCCAATACCGACTCCCAGATCATCGCCCACCCCCGAGACCCCGACTCTCAGATCATCTCACCCACCCCAATACCCAGACTCTCAGATCATCTCTTCCACCCTAATACCCCAACTCTCAGACCCTCACCCACCCCAATACCCCAACTCTCAGACCCTCACCCACCCCAATACCCCGACTCCCAGATCATCTCGCCCACCCCAATACCGACTCCCAGATCATCGCCCACCCCGAGACCCCGACTCCCAGATCATCTCGCCCACCCCCGAGACCCCGACTCTCAGATCATCTCGCCCACCCCAATACCCCAACTCCCAGACCCTCGCTCACCCAATACCCCGACTCCCAGATCATCTCGCCCACCCCAATACCCCGACTCCCAGATCATCTCCCCCACCCCAATACCCAGACTCTCAGATCATCGCCCACCCCGAGACCCCGACTCCCAGATCATCTCGCCCACCCCGAGACCCCGACTCCCAGATCATCTCGCCCACCCCAATACCCCGACTCCCAGATCATCGCCCACCCCCGAGACCCCGACTCCCAGATCATCTCCCCCACCCCAATACCCAGACTCTCAGATCATCTCGCCCACCCCAATACCCAGACACTCAGATCATCGCCCACCCCAATACCCCGACTCCCAGATCATCTCGCCCACCCCAATACCCTGACTCCCAGATCATCTCGCCCACCCCAATACCCCGACTCCCAGATCATCGCCCACCCCCGAGACCCCGACTCCCAGATCATCTCGCCCACCCCAATACCCAGACTCTCAGATCATCGCCCACCCCAATACCCCAACTCCCAGATCATCTCCCCCACCCCAATACCCAGACTCTCAGATCATCGCCCACCCCAATACCCCGACTCCCAGATCATCTCGCCCACCCCAATACCCCGACTCACAGATCGCCCACCCCAATACCCCAACTCCCAGATCATCTCGCCCATCCCTGAGACCCCGACTCCCAGATCATCGCCCACCCCAATACCCCGACTCCCAGATCATCTCACCCACCCCAATACCCCAACTCCCAGATCATCTCGCCCACCCCAATACCCCGACTCCCAGATCATCTCACCCACCCCAATACCCCGACTCCCAGATCATCTCACCCATCCCAATACCCAGACTCTCAGATCATCGCCCACCCCAATACCCCGACTCACAGATCATCGCCCATCGCAATACCCCGACTCACAGATCATCGCCCACCCCAATACCCCGACTCTCAGATCATCTCACCCATCCCAATACCCCGACTCTCAGATCATCTCGTCCACCCCAATACCCCGACTCTCAGATCATCTCGCCCACCCCAATACCCCGACTCCCAGATCATCTCGCCCACCCCCGAGACCCCGACTCTCAGATCATCGCCCACCCCCGAGACCCCGACTCCCAGATCACCGCCCACCCCCGAGACCCCGACTCCCAGATCATCTGGCCCACCCCAATACCCGAACTCCCAGATCATCTCTTCCACCCTATTACCCCGACTCCCAGATCATCTCCCCCACACCAATACCCCGACTCCCAGATCATCTCTTCCACCCTAATACCCCAACTCCCAGATCATCTCCCCCACACCAATACCCCGACTCCCAGATCATCTCTTCCACCCTAATACCCCAACTCTCAGACCCTCACCCACCCCAATACCCCGACTCCCAGATCATCTCCCCCACCCCAATACCCAGACTCTCAGATCATCTCTTCCACCCTAATACCCCAACTCTCAGACCCTCACCCACCCCAATACCCCGACTCCCAGATCATCTCGCCCACCCCAATACCCAGACTCTCAGATCATCGCCCACCCCCGAGACCCCGACTCCCAGATCATCTCACCCACCCCCGAGACCCCGACTCTCAGATCATCTCGCCCACCCCAATACCCAGACTCTCAGATCATCTCTTCCACCCTAATACCCCAACTCTCAGACCCTCACCCATCCCAATACCCCAACTCTCAGACCCTCACCCACCCCAATACCCCGACTCCCAGATCATCTCGCCCACCCCAATACCGACTCCCAGATCATCGCCCACCCCGAGATCCCGACTCCCAGATCATCTCGCCCACCCCCGAGACCCCGACTCTCAGATCATCTCGCCCACCCCAATACCCCAACTCCCAGACCCTCGCTCACCCAATACCCCGACTCCCAGATCATCTCGCCCACCCCAATACCCCAACTCTCAGACCCTCACCCACCCCAATACCCCGACTCCCAGATCATCTCGCCCACCCCAATACCGACTCCCAGATCATCGCCCACCCCCGAGACCCCGACTCTCAGATCATCTCACCCACCCCAATACCCAGACTCTCAGATCATCTCTTCCACCCTAATACCCCAACTCTCAGACCCTCACCCACCCCAATACCCCAACTCTCAGACCCTCACCCACCCCAATACCCCGACTCCCAGATCATCTCGCCCACCCCAATACCGACTCCCAGATCATCGCCCACCCCGAGACCCCGACTCCCAGATCATCTCGCCCACCCCCGAGACCCCGACTCTCAGATCATCTCGCCCACCCCAATACCCCAACTCCCAGACCCTCGCTCACCCAATACCCCGACTCCCAGATCATCTCGCCCACCCCAATACCCCGACTCCCAGATCATCTCCCCCACCCCAATACCCAGACTCTCAGATCATCGCCCACCCCGAGACCCTGACTCCCAGATCATCTCCCCCACCCCAATACCCAGACTCTCAGATCATCTCGCCCACCCCAATACCCCGACTCCCAGATCATCTCGCCCACCCCAATACCCCGACTCTCAGATCATCTCGTCCACCCCAATACCCCGACTCTCAGATCATCTCGCCCACCCCAATACCCCGACTCCCAGATCATCTCGCCCACCCCCGAGACCCCGACTCTCAGATCATCGCCCACCCCCGAGACCCCGACTCCCAGATCACCGCCCACCCCCGAGACCCCGACTCCCAGATCATCTGGCCCACCCCAATACCCGAACTCCCAGATCATCTCTTCCACCCTATTACCCCGACTCCCAGATCATCTCCCCCACACCAATACCCCGACTCCCAGATCATCTCTTCCACCCTAATACCCCAACTCCCAGATCATCTCCCCCACACCAATACCCCGACTCCCAGATCATCTCTTCCACCCTAATACCCCAACTCTCAGACCCTCACCCACCCCAATACCCCGACTCCCAGATCATCTCCCCCACCCCAATACCCAGACTCTCAGATCATCTCTTCCACCCTAATACCCCAACTCTCAGACCCTCACCCACCCCAATACCCCGACTCCCAGATCATCTCGCCCACCCCAATACCCAGACTCTCAGATCATCGCCCACCCCCGAGACCCCGACTCCCAGATCATCTCACCCACCCCCGAGACCCCGACTCTCAGATCATCTCGCCCACCCCAATACCCAGACTCTCAGATCATCTCTTCCACCCTAATACCCCAACTCTCAGACCCTCACCCATCCCAATACCCCAACTCTCAGACCCTCACCCACCCCAATACCCCGACTCCCAGATCATCTCGCCCACCCCAATACCGACTCCCAGATCATCGCCCACCCCGAGATCCCGACTCCCAGATCATCTCGCCCACCCCCGAGACCCCGACTCTCAGATCATCTCGCCCACCCCAATACCCCAACTCCCAGACCCTCGCTCACCCAATACCCCGACTCCCAGATCATCTCGCCCACCCCAATACCCCAACTCTCAGACCCTCACCCACCCCAATACCCCGACTCCCAGATCATCTCGCCCACCCCAATACCGACTCCCAGATCATCGCCCACCCCCGAGACCCCGACTCTCAGATCATCTCACCCACCCCAATACCCAGACTCTCAGATCATCTCTTCCACCCTAATACCCCAACTCTCAGACCCTCACCCACCCCAATACCCCAACTCTCAGACCCTCACCCACCCCAATACCCCGACTCCCAGATCATCTCGCCCACCCCAATACCGACTCCCAGATCATCGCCCACCCCGAGACCCCGACTCCCAGATCATCTCGCCCACCCCCGAGACCCCGACTCTCAGATCATCTCGCCCACCCCAATACCCCAACTCCCAGACCCTCACTCACCCAATACCCCGACTCCCAGATCATCTCGCCCACCCCAATACCCCGACTCCCAGATCATCTCCCCCACCCCAATACCCAGACTCTCAGATCATCGCCCACCCCGAGACCCTGACTCCCAGATCATCTCCCCCACCCCAATACCCAGACTCTCAGATCATCTCGCCCACCCCAATACCCCGACTCCCAGATCATCTCGCCCACCCCAATACCCCGACTCCCAGATCATCTCGCCCACCCCAATACCCCGACTCCCAGATCATCTCCGCCACCCCAATACCCCAACTCCCAGATCATCTCGCCCATCCCAATACCCCGACTCCCAGATCATCTCGTCCACCCCAATACGCCGACTCTCAGATCATCTCGTCCACCCCAATACCCCGACTCCCAGATCATCTCGCCCACCCCAATACCACGACTCCCAGATCATCTCGCCCACCCCAATACCCCGACTCCCAGATCATCTCCCCCACCCCAATACCCAGACTCTCAGATCATCGCCCACCCCGAGACCCCGACTCCCAGATCATCTCGCCCACCCCGAGACCCCGACTCCCAGATCATCTCGCCCACCCCAATACCCCGACTCCCAGATCATCGCCCACCCCCGAGACCCCGACTCCCAGATCATCTCCCCCACCCCAATACCCAGACTCTCAGATCATCTCGCCCACCCCAATACCCAGACACTCAGATCATCGCCCACCCCAATACCCCGACTCCCAGATCATCTCGCCCACCCCAATACCCTGACTCCCAGATCATCTCCCCCACCCCAATACCCCGACTCCCAGATCATCGCCCACCCCCGAGACCCCGACTCCCAGATCATCTCGCCCACCCCAATACCCAGACTCTCAGATCATCACCCACCCCAATACCCCAACTCCCAGATCATCTCCCCCACCCCAATACCCAGACTCTCAGATCATCGCCCACCCCAATACCCCGACTCCCAGATCATCTCGCCCACCCCAATACCCCGACTCACAGATCGCCCACCCCAATACCCCAACTCCCAGATCATCTCGCCCATCCCTGAGACCCCGACTCCCAGATCATCGCCCACCCCAATACCCCGACTCCCAGATCATCTCACCCACCCCAATACCCCAACTCCCAGATCATCTCGCCCACCCCAATACCCCGACTCCCAGATCATCTCACCCACCCCAATACCCCGACTCCCAGATCATCTCACCCATCCCAATACCCAGACTCTCAGATCATCGCCCACCCCAATACCCCGACTCACAGATCATCGCCCATCGCAATACCCCGACTCACAGATCATCGCCCACCCCAATACCCCGACTCTCAGATCATCTCACCCATCCCAATACCCCGACTCTCAGATCATCTCGTCCACCCCAATACCCCGACTCTCAGATCATCTCGCCCACCCCAATACCCCGACTCCCAGATCATCTCGCCCACCCCCGAGACCCCGACTCTCAGATCATCGCCCACCCCCGAGACCCCGACTCCCAGATCACCGCCCACCCCCGAGACCCCGACTCCCAGATCATCTGGCCCACCCCAATACCCGAACTCCCAGATCATCTCTTCCACCCTATTACCCCGACTCCCAGATCATCTCCCCCACACCAATACCCCGACTCCCAGATCATCTCTTCCACCCTAATACCCCAACTCCCAGATCATCTCCCCCACACCAATACCCCGACTCCCAGATCATCTCTTCCACCCTAATACCCCAACTCTCAGACCCTCACCCACCCCAATACCCCGACTCCCAGATCATCTCCCCCACCCCAATACCCAGACTCTCAGATCATCTCTTCCACCCTAATACCCCAACTCTCAGACCCTCACCCACCCCAATACCCCGACTCCCAGATCATCTCGCCCACCCCAATACCCAGACTCTCAGATCATCGCCCACCCCCGAGACCCCGACTCCCAGATCATCTCACCCACCCCCGAGACCCCGACTCTCAGATCATCTCGCCCACCCCAATACCCAGACTCTCAGATCATCTCTTCCACCCTAATACCCCAACTCTCAGACCCTCACCCATCCCAATACCCCAACTCTCAGACCCTCACCCACCCCAATACCCCGACTCCCAGATCATCTCGCCCACCCCAATACCGACTCCCAGATCATCGCCCACCCCGAGATCCCGACTCCCAGATCATCTCGCCCACCCCCGAGACCCCGACTCTCAGATCATCTCGCCCACCCCAATACCCCAACTCCCAGACCCTCGCTCACCCAATACCCCGACTCCCAGATCATCTCGCCCACCCCAATACCCCGACTCCCAGATCATCGCCCACCCCCGAGACCCCGACTCTCAGATCATCTCACCCATCCCAATACCCCGACTCCCAGATCATCTCCCCCACCCCAATACCCAGACTCTCAGATCATCGCCCACCCCGAGACCCCGACTCCCAGATCATCTCCCCCACCCCAATACCCAGACTCTCAGATCATCTCGCCCACCCCAATACCCCGACTCCCAGATCATCTCGCCCACCCCAATACCCCGACTCCCAGATCATCTCGCCCACCCCAATACCCCGACTCCCAGATCATCTCCCCCACCCCAATACCCCAACTCCCAGATCATCTCGCCCACCCCAATACCCCGACTCCCAGATCATCTCGCCCACCCCAATACCCCGACTCCCAGATCATCTCCCCCATCCCAATACCCCGACTCCCAGATCATCTCGCCCACCCCAATACGCCGACTCTCAGATCATCTCGTCCACCCCGAGACCCCGACTCCCAGATCATCTCTTCCACCCTAATACCCCGACTCCCAGATCATCTCGCCCACCCCAATACCCCGACTCCCAGATCATCTCCCCCACCCCAATACCCAGACTCTCAGATCATCGCCCACCCCGAGACCCCGACTCCCAGATCATCTCGCCCACCCCAATACCCCGACTCCTAGATCATCTCGCCCACCCCAATACCCCGACTCCCAGATCATCGCCCACCCCCGAGACCCCGACTCCCAGATCATCTCTTCCACCCTAATACCCCGACTCCCAGATCATCTCGCCCACCCCAATACCCCGACTCCCAGATCATCTCCCCCACCCCAATACCCAGACTCTCAGATCATCGCCCACCCCGAGACCCCGACTCCCAGATCATCTCGCCCACCCCAATACCCCGACTCCCAGATCATCTCGCCCACCCCAATACCCCGACTCCCAGATCATCGCCAACCCCCGAGACCCCGACTCCCAGATCATCTCACCCACCCCAATACCCCGACTCCCAGATCATCTCGCCCACCCCAATACCCCGACTCTCAGATCATCTCGCCCACCCCAATACCCCGACTCACAGATTATCTCGCCCACCCCAATACCCCGACTCCCAGATCATCTCGCCCACCCCAATACCCCGACTCCCAGATCATCGCCCACCCCCGAGACCCCGACTCCCAGATCATCTCGCCCACCCCAATACCCCGACTCCTAGATCATCTCGCCCACCCCAATACCCCGACTCCCAGATCATCGCCCACCCCCGAGACCCCGACTCCCAGATCATCTCTTCCACCCTAATACCCCGACTCCCAGATCATCTCGCCCACCCCAATACCCCGACTCCCAGATCATCTCCCCCACCCCAATACCCAGACTCTCAGATCATCGCCCACCCCGAGACCCCGACTCCCAGATCATCTCGCCCACCCCAATACCCCGACTCCCAGATCATCTCGCCCACCCCAATACCCCGACTCCCAGATCATCGCCCACCCCCGAGACCCCGACTCCCAGATCATCTCACCCACCCCAATACCCCGACTCCCAGATCATCTCGCCCACCCCAATACCCCGACTCTCAGATCATCTCGCCCACCCCAATACCCCGACTCACAGATTATCTCGCCCACCCCAATACCCCGACTCCCAGATCATCTCGCCCACCCCAATACCCCGACTCCCAGATCATCGCCCACCCCCGAGACCCCGACTCACAGATCATCTCCCCCACCCCAATACCCCAACTCCCAGATCATCTCGCCCACCCCAATACCCCGACTCACAGATTATCTCGCCCACCCCAATACCCCGACTCACAGATCATCTCGTCCACCCCAATACCCAGACTCTCAGATCATCTCGCCCACCCCAATACCCCGACTCCCAGATCATCTCCCCCACCCCAATACCCAGACTCTCAGATCATCGCCCACCCCAATACCCCGACTCCCAGATCATCTCCCCCACCCCAATACCCCGACTCCCAGATCATCTCGCCCACCCCAATACCACGACTCCCAGATCATCTCGCCCACCCCAATACCCCGACTCCCAGATCATCTCCCCCACCCCAATACCCAGACTCTCAGATCATCGCCCACCCCGAGACCCCGACTCCCAGATCATCTCGCCCACCCCGAGACCCCGACTCCCAGATCATCTCGCCCACCCCAATACCCCGACTCCCAGATCATCGCCCACCCCCGAGACCCCGACTCCCAGATCATCTCCCCCACCCCAATACCCAGACTCTCAGATCATCTCGCCCACCCCAATACCCAGACACTCAGATCATCGCCCACCCCAATACCCCGACTCCCAGATCATCTCGCCCACCCCAATACCCTGACTCCCAGATCATCTCGCCCACCCCAATACCCCGACTCCCAGATCATCGCCCACCCCCGAGACCCCGACTCCCAGATCATCTCGCCCACCCCAATACCCAGACTCTCAGATCATCGCCCACCCCAATACCCCAACTCCCAGATCATCTCCCCCACCCCAATACCCAGACTCTCAGATCATCGCCCACCCCAATACCCCGACTCCCAGATCATCTCGCCCACCCCAATACCCCGACTCACAGATCGCCCACCCCAATACCCCAACTCCCAGATCATCTCGCCCATCCCTGAGACCCCGACTCCCAGATCATCGCCCACCCCAATACCCCGACTCCCAGATCATCTCACCCACCCCAATACCCCAACTCCCAGATCATCTCGCCCACCCCAATACCCCGACTCCCAGATCATCTCACCCACCCCAATACCCCGACTCCCAGATCATCTCACCCATCCCAATACCCAGACTCTCAGATCATCGCCCACCCCAATACCCCGACTCACAGATCATCGCCCATCGCAATACCCCGACTCACAGATCATCGCCCACCCCAATACCCCGACTCTCAGATCATCTCACCCATCCCAATACCCCGACTCTCAGATCATCTCGTCCACCCCAATACCCCGACTCTCAGATCATCTCGCCCACCCCAATACCCCGACTCCCAGATCATCTCGCCCACCCCCGAGACCCCGACTCTCAGATCATCGCCCACCCCCGAGACCCCGACTCCCAGATCACCGCCCACCCCCGAGACCCCGACTCCCAGATCATCTGGCCCACCCCAATACCCGAACTCCCAGATCATCTCTTCCACCCTATTACCCCGACTCCCAGATCATCTCCCCCACACCAATACCCCGACTCCCAGATCATCTCTTCCACCCTAATACCCCAACTCCCAGATCATCTCCCCCACACCAATACCCCGACTCCCAGATCATCTCTTCCACCCTAATACCCCAACTCTCAGACCCTCACCCACCCCAATACCCCGACTCCCAGATCATCTCCCCCACCCCAATACCCAGACTCTCAGATCATCTCTTCCACCCTAATACCCCAACTCTCAGACCCTCACCCACCCCAATACCCCGACTCCCAGATCATCTCGCCCACCCCAATACCCAGACTCTCAGATCATCGCCCACCCCCGAGACCCCGACTCCCAGATCATCTCACCCACCCCCGAGACCCCGACTCTCAGATCATCTCGCCCACCCCAATACCCAGACTCTCAGATCATCTCTTCCACCCTAATACCCCAACTCTCAGACCCTCACCCATCCCAATACCCCAACTCTCAGACCCTCACCCACCCCAATACCCCGACTCCCAGATCATCTCGCCCACCCCAATACCGACTCCCAGATCATCGCCCACCCCGAGATCCCGACTCCCAGATCATCTCGCCCACCCCCGAGACCCCGACTCTCAGATCATCTCGCCCACCCCAATACCCCAACTCCCAGACCCTCGCTCACCCAATACCCCGACTCCCAGATCATCTCGCCCACCCCAATACCCCAACTCTCAGACCCTCACCCACCCCAATACCCCGACTCCCAGATCATCTCGCCCACCCCAATACCGACTCCCAGATCATCGCCCACCCCCGAGACCCCGACTCTCAGATCATCTCACCCACCCCAATACCCAGACTCTCAGATCATCTCTTCCACCCTAATACCCCAACTCTCAGACCCTCACCCACCCCAATACCCCAACTCTCAGACCCTCACCCACCCCAATACCCCGACTCCCAGATCATCTCGCCCACCCCAATACCGACTCCCAGATCATCGCCCACCCCGAGACCCCGACTCCCAGATCATCTCGCCCACCCCCGAGACCCCGACTCTCAGATCATCTCGCCCACCCCAATACCCCAACTCCCAGACCCTCGCTCACCCAATACCCCGACTCCCAGATCATCTCGCCCACCCCAATACCCCGACTCCCAGATCATCTCCCCCACCCCAATACCCAGACTCTCAGATCATTGCCCACCCCGAGACCCTGACTCCCAGATCATCTCCCCCACCCCAATACCCAGACTCTCAGATCATCTCGCCCACCCCAATACCCCGACTCCCAGATCATCTCGCCCACCCCAATACCCCGACTCTCAGATCATCTCGTCCACCCCAATACCCCGACTCTCAGATCATCTCGCCCACCCCAATACCCCGACTCCCAGATCATCTCGCCCACCCCCGAGACCCCGACTCTCAGATCATCGCCCACCCCCGAGACCCCGACTCCCAGATCACCGCCCACCCCCGAGACCCCGACTCCCAGATCATCTGGCCCACCCCAATACCCGAACTCCCAGATCATCTCTTCCACCCTATTACCCCGACTCCCAGATCATCTCCCCCACACCAATACCCCGACTCCCAGATCATCTCTTCCACCCTAATACCCCAACTCCCAGATCATCTCCCCCACACCAATACCCCGACTCCCAGATCATCTCTTCCACCCTAATACCCCAACTCTCAGACCCTCACCCACCCCAATACCCCGACTCCCAGATCATCTCCCCCACCCCAATACCCAGACTCTCAGATCATCTCTTCCACCCTAATACCCCAACTCTCAGACCCTCACCCACCCCAATACCCCGACTCCCAGATCATCTCGCCCACCCCAATACCCAGACTCTCAGATCATCGCCCACCCCCGAGACCCCGACTCCCAGATCATCTCACCCACCCCCGAGACCCCGACTCTCAGATCATCTCGCCCACCCCAATACCCAGACTCTCAGATCATCTCTTCCACCCTAATACCCCAACTCTCAGACCCTCACCCATCCCAATACCCCAACTCTCAGACCCTCACCCACCCCAATACCCCGACTCCCAGATCATCTCGCCCACCCCAATACCGACTCCCAGATCATCGCCCACCCCGAGATCCCGACTCCCAGATCATCTCGCCCACCCCCGAGACCCCGACTCTCAGATCATCTCGCCCACCCCAATACCCCAACTCCCAGACCCTCGCTCACCCAATACCCCGACTCCCAGATCATCTCGCCCACCCCAATACCCCAACTCTCAGACCCTCACCCACCCCAATACCCCGACTCCCAGATCATCTCGCCCACCCCAATACCGACTCCCAGATCATCGCCCACCCCCGAGACCCCGACTCTCAGATCATCTCACCCACCCCAATACCCAGACTCTCAGATCATCTCTTCCACCCTAATACCCCAACTCTCAGACCCTCACCCACCCCAATACCCCAACTCTCAGACCCTCACCCACCCCAATACCCCGACTCCCAGATCATCTCGCCCACCCCAATACCGACTCCCAGATCATCGCCCACCCCGAGACCCCGACTCCCAGATCATCTCGCCCACCCCCGAGACCCCGACTCTCAGATCATCTCGCCCACCCCAATACCCCAACTCCCAGACCCTCACTCACCCAATACCCCGACTCCCAGATCATCTCGCCCACCCCAATACCCCGACTCCCAGATCATCTCCCCCACCCCAATACCCAGACTCTCAGATCATCGCCCACCCCGAGACCCTGACTCCCAGATCATCTCCCCCACCCCAATACCCAGACTCTCAGATCATCTCGCCCACCCCAATACCCCGACTCCCAGATCATCTCGCCCACCCCAATACCCCGACTCCCAGATCATCTCGCCCACCCCAATACCCCGACTCCCAGATCATCTCCGCCACCCCAATACCCCAACTCCCAGATCATCTCGCCCATCCCAATACCCCGACTCCCAGATCATCTCGTCCACCCCAATACGCCGACTCTCAGATCATCTCGTCCACCCCAATACCCCGACTCCCAGATCATCTCGCCCACCCCAATACCACGACTCCCAGATCATCTCGCCCACCCCAATACCCCGACTCCCAGATCATCTCCCCCACCCCAATACCCAGACTCTCAGATCATCGCCCACCCCGAGACCCCGACTCCCAGATCATCTCGCCCACCCCGAGACCCCGACTCCCAGATCATCTCGCCCACCCCAATACCCCGACTCCCAGATCATCGCCCACCCCCGAGACCCCGACTCCCAGATCATCTCCCCCACCCCAATACCCAGACTCTCAGATCATCTCGCCCACCCCAATACCCAGACACTCAGATCATCGCCCACCCCAATACCCCGACTCCCAGATCATCTCGCCCACCCCAATACCCTGACTCCCAGATCATCTCCCCCACCCCAATACCCCGACTCCCAGATCATCGCCCACCCCCGAGACCCCGACTCCCAGATCATCTCGCCCACCCCAATACCCAGACTCTCAGATCATCACCCACCCCAATACCCCAACTCCCAGATCATCTCCCCCACCCCAATACCCAGACTCTCAGATCATCGCCCACCCCAATACCCCGACTCCCAGATCATCTCGCCCACCCCAATACCCCGACTCACAGATCGCCCACCCCAATACCCCAACTCCCAGATCATCTCGCCCATCCCTGAGACCCCGACTCCCAGATCATCGCCCACCCCAATACCCCGACTCCCAGATCATCTCACCCACCCCAATACCCCAACTCCCAGATCATCTCGCCCACCCCAATACCCCGACTCCCAGATCATCTCACCCACCCCAATACCCCGACTCCCAGATCATCTCACCCATCCCAATACCCAGACTCTCAGATCATCGCCCACCCCAATACCCCGACTCACAGATCATCGCCCATCGCAATACCCCGACTCACAGATCATCGCCCACCCCAATACCCCGACTCTCAGATCATCTCACCCATCCCAATACCCCGACTCTCAGATCATCTCGTCCACCCCAATACCCCGACTCTCAGATCATCTCGCCCACCCCAATACCCCGACTCCCAGATCATCTCGCCCACCCCCGAGACCCCGACTCTCAGATCATCGCCCACCCCCGAGACCCCGACTCCCAGATCACCGCCCACCCCCGAGACCCCGACTCCCAGATCATCTGGCCCACCCCAATACCCGAACTCCCAGATCATCTCTTCCACCCTATTACCCCGACTCCCAGATCATCTCCCCCACACCAATACCCCGACTCCCAGATCATCTCTTCCACCCTAATACCCCAACTCCCAGATCATCTCCCCCACACCAATACCCCGACTCCCAGATCATCTCTTCCACCCTAATACCCCAACTCTCAGACCCTCACCCACCCCAATACCCCGACTCCCAGATCATCTCCCCCACCCCAATACCCAGACTCTCAGATCATCTCTTCCACCCTAATACCCCAACTCTCAGACCCTCACCCACCCCAATACCCCGACTCCCAGATCATCTCGCCCACCCCAATACCCAGACTCTCAGATCATCGCCCACCCCCGAGACCCCGACTCCCAGATCATCTCACCCACCCCCGAGACCCCGACTCTCAGATCATCTCGCCCACCCCAATACCCAGACTCTCAGATCATCTCTTCCACCCTAATACCCCAACTCTCAGACCCTCACCCATCCCAATACCCCAACTCTCAGACCCTCACCCACCCCAATACCCCGACTCCCAGATCATCTCGCCCACCCCAATACCGACTCCCAGATCATCGCCCACCCCGAGATCCCGACTCCCAGATCATCTCGCCCACCCCCGAGACCCCGACTCTCAGATCATCTCGCCCACCCCAATACCCCAACTCCCAGACCCTCGCTCACCCAATACCCCGACTCCCAGATCATCTCGCCCACCCCAATACCCCGACTCCCAGATCATCGCCCACCCCCGAGACCCCGACTCTCAGATCATCTCACCCATCCCAATACCCCGACTCCCAGATCATCTCCCCCACCCCAATACCCAGACTCTCAGATCATCGCCCACCCCGAGACCCCGACTCCCAGATCATCTCCCCCACCCCAATACCCAGACTCTCAGATCATCTCGCCCACCCCAATACCCCGACTCCCAGATCATCTCGCCCACCCCAATACCCCGACTCCCAGATCATCTCGCCCACCCCAATACCCCGACTCCCAGATCATCTCCCCCACCCCAATACCCCAACTCCCAGATCATCTCGCCCACCCCAATACCCCGACTCCCAGATCATCTCGCCCACCCCAATACCCCGACTCCCAGATCATCTCCCCCATCCCAATACCCCGACTCCCAGATCATCTCGCCCACCCCAATACGCCGACTCTCAGATCATCTCGTCCACCCCGAGACCCCGACTCCCAGATCATCTCTTCCACCCTAATACCCCGACTCCCAGATCATCTCGCCCACCCCAATACCCCGACTCCCAGATCATCTCCCCCACCCCAATACCCAGACTCTCAGATCATCGCCCACCCCGAGACCCCGACTCCCAGATCATCTCGCCCACCCCAATACCCCGACTCCTAGATCATCTCGCCCACCCCAATACCCCGACTCCCAGATCATCGCCCACCCCCGAGACCCCGACTCCCAGATCATCTCTTCCACCCTAATACCCCGACTCCCAGATCATCTCGCCCACCCCAATACCCCGACTCCCAGATCATCTCCCCCACCCCAATACCCAGACTCTCAGATCATCGCCCACCCCGAGACCCCGACTCCCAGATCATCTCGCCCACCCCAATACCCCGACTCCCAGATCATCTCGCCCACCCCAATACCCCGACTCCCAGATCATCGCCAACCCCCGAGACCCCGACTCCCAGATCATCTCACCCACCCCAATACCCCGACTCCCAGATCATCTCGCCCACCCCAATACCCCGACTCTCAGATCATCTCGCCCACCCCAATACCCCGACTCACAGATTATCTCGCCCACCCCAATACCCCGACTCCCAGATCATCTCGCCCACCCCAATACCCCGACTCCCAGATCATCGCCCACCCCCGAGACCCCGACTCCCAGATCATCTCGCCCACCCCAATACCCCGACTCCTAGATCATCTCGCCCACCCCAATACCCCGACTCCCAGATCATCGCCCACCCCCGAGACCCCGACTCCCAGATCATCTCTTCCACCCTAATACCCCGACTCCCAGATCATCTCGCCCACCCCAATACCCCGACTCCCAGATCATCTCCCCCACCCCAATACCCAGACTCTCAGATCATCGCCCACCCCGAGACCCCGACTCCCAGATCATCTCGCCCACCCCAATACCCCGACTCCCAGATCATCTCGCCCACCCCAATACCCCGACTCCCAGATCATCGCCCACCCCCGAGACCCCGACTCCCAGATCATCTCACCCACCCCAATACCCCGACTCCCAGATCATCTCGCCCACCCCAATACCCCGACTCTCAGATCATCTCGCCCACCCCAATACCCCGACTCACAGATTATCTCGCCCACCCCAATACCCCGACTCCCAGATCATCTCGCCCACCCCAATACCCCGACTCCCAGATCATCGCCCACCCCCGAGACCCCGACTCACAGATCATCTCCCCCACCCCAATACCCCAACTCCCAGATCATCTCGCCCACCCCAATACCCCGACTCACAGATTATCTCGCCCACCCCAATACCCCGACTCACAGATCATCTCGTCCACCCCAATACCCAGACTCTCAGATCATCTCGCCCACCCCAATACCCCGACTCCCAGATCATCTCCCCCACCCCAATACCCAGACTCTCAGATCATCGCCCACCCCAATACCCCGACTCCCAGATCATCTCCCCCACCCCAATACCCCAACTCCCAGATCATCTCGCCCATCCCAATACCCCGACTCCCAGATCATCGCCCACCCCCGAGACCCCGACTCCCAGATCATCTCCACCACCCCGAGACCCCGACTCACAGATTATCTCGCCCACCCCAATACCCAGACTCTCAGATCATCTCGCCCACCCCAATACCCCGACTCCCAGATCATCTCGCCCACCCCAATACCCCGACTCCCAGATCATCTCGCCCACCCCAATACCCCGACTCCCAGATCATCTCCCCCACCCCAATACCCCAACTCCCAGATCATCTCGCTCATCCCAATACCCCGACTCCCAGATCATCTCGCCCACCCCAATACGCTGACTCTCAGATCATCTCGTCCACCCCGAGACCCCGACTCCCAGATCATCTCTTCCACCCTAATACCCCGACTCCCAGATCATCTCGCCCACCCCAATACCCCGACTCCCAGATCATCTCCCCCACCCCAATACCCAGACTCTCAGATCATCGCCCACCCCGAGACCCCGACTCCCAGATCATCTCGCCCACCCCAATACCCCGACTCCCAGATCATCTCGCCCACCCCAATACCCCGACTCCCAGATCATCGCCCACCCCCGAGACCCCGACTCCCAGATCATCTCTTCCACCCTAATACCCCGACTCCCAGATCATCTCGCCCACCCCAATACCCCGACTCCCAGATCATCTCCCCCACCCCAATACCCAGACTCTCAGATCATCGCCCACCCTGAGACCCCGACTCCCAGATCATCTCGCCCACCCCAATACCCCGACTCCCAGATCTTCTCGCCCACCCCAATACCCCGACTCCCAGATCATCGCCCACCCCCGAGACCCCGACTCCCAGATCATCTCACCCACCCCAATACCCCGACTCCCAGATCATCTCGCCCACCCCAATACCCCAACTCTCAGATCATCTCGCCCACCCCAATACCCCGACTCTCAGATCATCTCGCCCACCCCAATACCCCGACTCACAGATTATCTCGCCCACCCCAATACCCCGACTCCCAGATCATCTCGCCCACCCCAATACCCCGACTCCCAGATCATCGCCCACCCCCGAGACCCCGACTCCCAGATCATCTCCCCCACCCCAATACCCCGACTCCCAGATCATCTCGCCCACCCCAATACCCCGACTCCCAGATCATCGCCCACCCCAATACCCAGACTCCCAGATCATCTCCCCCACACCAATACCCCGACTCCCAGATCATCTCGCCCACCCCAATACCCCGACTCCCAGATCATCTCGCCCACCCCAATACCCCGACTCCCAGATCATCGCCCACCCCAATACCCAGACTCCCAGATCATCTCCCCCACACCAATACCCCGACTCCCAGATCATCTCGCCCACCCCAATACCCAGACTCTCAGATCATCTCCCCCACCCCAATACCCCGACTCCCAGATCATCAATCCCACCCCAATACCCCGACTCCCAGATCATCTCGCCCACCCCAATACCCCGACTCTCAGATCATCGCCCACCCCAATACCCCGACTCCCAGATCATCAATCCCACCCCAATACCCAGACTCTCAGATCATCGCCCCCACCCCAATACCCCGACTCTCAGACCCTCACCCACCCCAATACCCAGACTCTCAGATCATCGCCCACCCCAATACCCCAACTCCCAGATCATCTCGCCCACCCCGAGACCCCGACTCCCAGATCATCTCTTCCACCCCGAGACCCCGACTCCCAGATCATCTCGCCCACCCCAATACCCAGACTCTCAGATCATCGCCCACCCCCGAGAGCCCGGTTCGCCAGACTCGTCACTGCTCCCTCCGGGCTCCAGAGTCACCGGCTCGGTTCCGAAGTCCAGCCCACCTCCCTCACCCCTCTCACCCCCGGGCTTGGAGACACCTACCCCAGCTCGGTTTGACTGCGGCGCTGCTCGTCACTTCCGGGGTGGGGAGGATGTCACGTGCTTTCCGTCGTTTGCCCGTAGAACCAGGATAAACTGCCGCTGCTCTGATTGGTTGGACGGTGGGGGCGTGCCTATTGCTCTGCAGGAGCCCCTCGTGGATTGGCTGTGAGCGTCAGTCGTCACTTCCGGCGCAGAGCGCCGTTTGTGTGGGGGGGGGTTAGGGTGCTGCTCACCCGGTAGATCTGTTTTAATGTAAATATTATTTAAGCACTCTGTCATTAAATGTGATAACAAACTCCGCTTTTTGCTTCATTGACATGTCAGATGTCTTCTGCAGAACATTGTTTCCCCCAAATGAAAGTACACGGAACCCCTGAGATGCTGCACAACACTCACCTGGTCCAGCAGCAGTTCAATGCAATGCATAATCCAGCAGAGAGAAAAAAATAATAATAATAAATAAAATATACTAAGTAAACAAGTCAATCAATTGCGTATATTGAGTACATTTTTTAAAACGTGCAAAAACAGAAATACTGTATATTTTAAAAAAGTGAGGTGCCCAAAAATTCAATGTCCATTCAGGAATCGGATGGCAGAGCGGAAGAAACTGTTCCCGAATCTCTCCTACCTGAGATCAGGACTAAAGAATGAAATGGGATGAAAAGATAGGGCAAGGAGAGATTTTTCTAGAGATTTTGCTTCTTGGCCTGATTCATCTGTGTTCCACTCTACGAGTCTCTTAAATGTCCCTAATGTACCCGCGTCTACTACCATCCCCAGTAGTGAATTCCATTCACTTACCACACACAGCAACAAGAACTACCTCTGAGATTACACCCCTCCAAATACCTTAAAGTTATGAGCCCCCCGTATTAGGCATTTCCACCATGGGGAAAAGAAAGTCTCTGGCTGTCTACTCTTTCTATGCCTCTTATTCTGTATGTTTCTATGAAGTCACCTGGCCAAGTGGTTAAGGCATTGGACTAGCGACCTGAAGGTCGTGAGTTCGAGCCCCAGCCGAGGGAACGTGTTGTGTCCTTGAGCAAGGCACTTAACCACACATTGCTCTGCAACGACACTGGTGCCAAGCTGTATGGGTCCTAATGCCCTTCCCTTGGACAACATCGATGTTGTGGAGAGGGGAGACTTGCAGCATGGGCAACTGCTGGTCTTACATTCAACCTTGCCCAGGCCTGCGCCCTGGAGAGTGAAGACTTTCCAGGCGCAGATCCATGGTCTCACAAGACTAACAGATGCCTCTACCCACCTGATGGTGCCCTGGGTGCTGGAGGCCCTTAATAATGGACGCTGCCTTTCTGAGACACTGCTTCCTCAAGATCTCCTGTACTTTGTAGACTAGTACCCAAGATGGAGCTGACTAGATTTACAACCACCTGGTCCTGTGCAGTAGCCCCTCTATACCAGTCAGTGATGCAGCCTGTCGGAATGCTCTCCACAGTACATCTATAGAAGTTTTTCAGTGTATTTGTTGATATGCCAAATTGCTTCAAACTCCTAATGAAGTATAGCCGTTGTCTTGCTTTTTTAATAACTACAACTTTCAAATGACATACTGACAACACTCACCTGGTCTGACATTGTACTTTGCATCAGTCTTCACTGTGGAAGGCACTAGCAGTGTGCCAGATGTTGTATTGTGTGAAGGAAGAGAAGTGAGTGCAGTTACTGTTACAAGGGAGAAGATGCTCAAAAAGCTGAAAGATCGAAGGGTACATATGTCAACCAAACCAGATGAGCTGCACCCTAGGCTTCTGAAAGAGGTAGCATTATGAGATTATGGAGGCATTTATAATGTTATTTCAAAAGTCATTGGACTCTGGCAAATTTGTAAATTTGGAAAATTGCAAATGTCACTCCACTCTTTAAAAGAGGAAGGCAGTAGAAAGTAAATTCTAGACCAGTTAGCCTGATCTCAGTGGCTGAGATGATGTTGGAGTCATTTGATTAGGACGATATTATGGAGTACTTGGTGACACAGGACAAGATAGGACAACCTCTCCCTCAATGTCACAAAAACAAAGGAGCTGGTTGTGGATTACAGGAGGAATGGAGACAGGCTAACCCCTATTGACATCAATGGATCTGGGGTTGAGAGGGTGAACAGCTTTAGGTTCTTCAGCATAAACATCACCGTGGATCTCACATGGTCTGCATGTCGCAATGGGGGAGTGCTGGGAGCAAAGGTGGACCCAAATGCAAGACACATCTTGAGGTTAACGTAATTGAGTTTATTGCTCGATACAAGGAGAGCAAAGCAGAAGCAGAAATAGCATACTGGACAAGGACTCAGGGCTAGGATTAGGCTGGGACTAAGGGTCTGAGCTAGGACTCGGAATCACGGACCGCCGAGGCCAGGACGTGGTCCTTGGACACCGCCGGGGCCAGGAACTCTTCTTATTCACAGGACAGACACAGAACATAAAACATACACCCGGGAATCCTCCTTAGACACAGGACGGAGTGGGGACTCTTCTTAACACAAGGTCAGGACCCTTCCAGGGTACAGGGCTGGGGCCCCTTTTAGACGCACATCATGGATACAGAGACCACGCAACGATGGACAGAACTATAACTGGGCTCAAGTCCGCTCCAAGCCGCGGCGAGCTCCTGACTCACCCTCAGCGGGTTAACTTTGACTGACCCGTACTGATAAGGGAAGGCGGCTTGCTGGCACTCGCTCCGGGAGGAGACTAGGCTTACTCCAGCCAGAAAACATTAGCTCGTAGTACCTTTGGTGACTTTACAAACGCTCTCACGCCAAACGGCTGAAAGCCGGAGACTATAGACGGCCGGTTCAGTCGAGAGTAAATTGCCTCCAATCACCAAGCCCGAGGGACACGGGAAAACAGGGAACCAAAGGGAAGCAGGGAGTCAACGGTTCCGATCGCAACGTAAATAAAGTAAATTTAAAGGAACCCCGATCTGGACCATGACACTGTACACACCAGCTGTGTGGTGACAAAGGCACAACAGCGCCTCTTTCACCTCAGGCGGTTGAAGAAGATTGTTATGGCCCCACAAATCCTTAAAAACTTTCTACAGGGGCACAATTGAGAGCATCCTGACTGGCTGCATCACTGCCGGGTATGGGAACTGTACCTCCCTCAATCGCAGGACTCTGCAGAGAGTGGTACGGACAGCCCAGCACATCTGTAGATGTGAACTTCCCACTATTCAGGACATTTTCAGAGACAGGTGTGTAAAAAGGGCCTGAAGGATCATTGGGGACCCGAGTCACCCCAACCACAAACTGTTCCAGCTGCTACCATCCGGAAACGGTACCGCAGCATAAAAGCCAGGACCAACAGGCTCCGGGACAGCTTCTTCCACCAGGCCATCAGACTGATTAATTCACGCTGCATCAGTGTATTTCTATGTTATATTGACTATCCTGTTGTACATATTATTTATTATAAATTACTATAAATTGCACATTGCACATTTAGACGGAAACGTAACATAAAGATTTTTACTCCTCATGTATGTAAAGTAATAAAGTCAATTCAATTCCATTCAAGTCAGCATGGTTTCCTTTAGGGAAAATCCTGCCTGATGAACCTGTTGGAATTCTTTGAGGAAATTACGAGTAGGATAGATAAAGGGGATGCAATGGATCCTCGGATGCAGTTGTATATCTGGACTTTCAGAAGGTCTTTGACAAGGTGCCACACATGAGGCTGCTTACCAGGTTAAGAGCCCCTGGTATTACAGGAAAGTTACTGGCATGGTTAGAGCATTGGCTGATTGGTAGGAGGCAGTGAGTGGGAATAAAAGGATCCTTTTCTGGTTGGCTGCCAGTGACTAGTGGTGTTCCACAGGGGTCAGTGTAGGGACCACTTTTTTCTATGCTGAGTATCAATGATTTAGATGATGGAATAGATGGTTTTGTTGCCAGGTTTGCAGACGATACGAAGATTGGTGGAGGGGCAGGTGGTGTTGAGGAAGCAGGTATTGTAAAGAGTTTTGGGTTCCTCATCTAAGAAAAGATGTGCTGGCATTGGAGAGGGTTCAGAGGAGATTCACAGGGATGATTCTGGGAATGACAGAGTTACCATATGAGGAAATTTTGATGGCTCTGCATCTGTACTCACTGGAATTTAGAAGGATGGGGGGGGGGGATTTCAGTAAAACCTTTTGAAAGTTGAAAGGTCTAGACAGAGTGGATGTGGAAAGGATGTTTCCCATGGCTGGAGAGTCCAGGACAAGAGGGCACAGCCTCCAGATAGAGGGGTACCCTTTCAAAACAGAGATAGAGAGAAATTTCTTCAGCCAGAGGGTGGTAAATTTGTGGAATATATTACCCCAGGTAGCTGTGAAGCACAGGTGATTGTGTGACAGGTTCTTGATTGGACTCAACAACAAATTTGCAGATGATACCACAGTGGTGGGGCTCATCAGAAAAAAATGATGAAACAATGTACAGGGAGGAGGTCAAACACCTAGAGAGCTGGTGCAGGGATAACAACATGATGCTTAATGTCACCAAAACCAAGGAGATGATCGTCGATTTCAGACGGTCTCAGCCTGAGCACGCATCCCTCAGCATCAGCAGCTCCACAGTGGAGAGAGTGGAAAACATCAAGTTCCTTGGGATGCAGATCTCGGACAATCTCACCTGGTCCAGGAACACACTGGGATTATGAAACGGGCCCAGCAGAAGTTGCACTTTCTGAGGAAGCTTAAACAAGCATCACCCCCCACTAACATCTTAACTACATTCTACAGAGGCGTGGTTGAGAGTGTGCTGACCTTTTGCATCACAACCTGGTACTCCAGCTGCAGTGCTGTTGACAAAAAAGCCTTGAAGAGGGTGGTTAGGGGAGCAGAGAAGGTTATTAGGGTCTCCCTACCTTCTGTCCAAGACCTCTTTCAGAGTCGATGCCTCCAGAAGACACGGTACATCATTAAAGACCCCTCACACCCTTTCCATGAACTGTTTGTTCTTCTGCCATCAGGCAAACGTTACAGGAGCATCAAAACTAAAACCACAAGGCTACTAAACAGCTTCCTCCCACAGGCAGTCAGACTGCTAAATAGCTGCTCTACCTGACTCTGCTTTGGACATTTTTAACTTGCACTGGACACTTATAACTTGATTTTAACTGACATGTGGCTGTTGTGTTTTACTATTTATTGTTATGTTTATTATTTAGTGTTGTGTTTGTTATGTTATGATTGCACTGCCCCTGAGGAACACTGCCTCGTTCTGCCCTGCAGAGCTGATGTACAGTTAGAATGACAATAAAGTTTTTTGAATCTTGAATCTTTGAAATGTTATGGGGAGAAGGTTGGGGAGTGGGGCTGAGGAGGGAAAAAAGAATCAGTCATGATGAAATGGTGGAGCAGACTCATTGGGCCAAAGGGGCTAATTCTGCTCCTATGCCTAATGGTCTTATCTCAGATGAAATACTGGCAACTCTCACCTCGTCAGACATTTCAAATGAAATACCAGCGACACTCTTGGTCTCCCGGTGGCACCAATATCTACGGTGATGAAATGCTCAGAGCAGTTGGTCATGGTCAGAATGAACCCTTTCCTTGGCAAGGAGCTGGACCCACTACAATTTGCCTATCACCACAATAGGTATGACAGACGCGAGGATTTCACCTGGTCCCTGAGCTCCTCCATCCTGATCAAAAAGGCGCAAAAGTGCCGTTATTTCCTGCGGAGCATCAAGAAAGCTCACCTCTGTCCTAGGATACAGACGGACTTTTACCGCTGTACCATTGAGAGCATACTCACCAACTGCATCTCAGTGTGGTATGGCAATTGTCCCGTATCAGACCGCAAAGCACTCCAGCGTATGGTGAAAACTGCCCAGCGGATTATCGGCACCCAATTGCCCACCATTGAGAACATCTACCATAAACGCTGCCTGGGCAGGGTGAAAAGCAATATCAAGGATGCATCTCACCCTAACCATGGACTTTTTACTCTCCTCCCATCTGGTAGGCACTACAGGAGCCTCCGCTCCCGTACCAGCAGGCACAGGAAGAGCTTCTTCCCTGAGGCTGTGACCCTGCTGAACCTCACATCACAGCCCTAAGCAGTATTGCACCCATATTGTACTGTCTCAGTACTTTTATATTTGTGTGCTGCAGCACTTACTTCTTATTCGCAGTTATTTTGTAAATAACACTATTCTTTGCATTTCTGGTTAGATGCTAACTGCATTTCATTGGCTTTGTATCTGTACTCGGCACAATGACAATAAAGTTGAATCTAATCTAATCTAATCTCAATGGCTCTTCCCCTGGCCTTAGATCACCTGGACAATACAAAGACTGATGTGAGGATGCTGTTCGTTGACTATAGCTCAGCATTTAACACCATCATTCCCACAATCCTGATTGAGAAGTTACAGAACCTGGGCCTCTGTACCTCCCTCTGCAATTGGATCCTCGACTTCCTAAGCGATAGACCACAATCTGTGCAGATTGGTGACAACATCTCCTTCTCACTGACCATCAACACTGGTGCATCTCAGGGGTGTGTGCTTAGCCCACTGCTCTACTCTGTCTATACCCATGACTGTATGGGCTAGGTATTGTTCAAATACCATCTGTAAATTTGCTGATGATACAACCATTGTAGGTAGAACCTCAGATGGAGACGAGAGGGTGTACTGGTGCGGGATATATCAGCTAGTTGAGTGGTATTGCAGCAACAACCTGGCATCGGAAAGACCAAAGAACTGATGGTGGACTTCAAAAAGTGTAAAATGAGGGAACAAGGACCAAAGTATCAAAGAAGAGATGAAAAGCTTTTTAAAGCATATAAGGGGTAAAAGAGAGTTGAAGGTAGATATAGGACCGATAGAAAATGGTGCTGGAGGTGTTGTAATGGGAGACATTAATGCTGACAACACTTACCTGGTCAGGTATTTCAAATGAAATACTGACAACTCTCAGCTGGTCAGAGAGTTCAAATGAAATACTGAAAACACTCACAAACAACAGGAATTCTGCAGATGCTGGAAATTCAAGCAACTTTTATGTGTGTTACTGAAAACACTCACCTGGTCTGGTCAGGTATTTCAGGTTAAATACTGGGAATACTCACTTGTACAGAGAAACACTTCTAGAACAGTGTTGTCCATTGTCTGTGCTGAACACAATGCTGAAGTCATGTAAATGTGGTTCATTCCCCGCAGATTCCTGTGCTCTGCTCTCACTCCACCATCCTTTCCGCTCTCCCACACCCCCTCCCTTAACGTCACGAAGTTCCCCCGTCGAAGCTCCTCACTCAGAACCGACATGACCCGGCTGATTCCAGAGATTTGGGTTTAGATTTACAACATGAGTCTGGATCATTTGAATCTCTTTCAGAGAAGGTATGACCTGTACAAACAGGTAGAGTTACACTTCAACTTGGGGGCGGGGGGAGGGCAATATTCTCACAGGCAGGTTAGCAGGAGTTGTTTGCGAGGGTTTACCCTGATTTGGCAGAGGGCTGGGAACAGGAGTGACGGTGCTGAGGATGAGTTACTTGGTTTGCAAACAGAGGCAGTATGTAGCGAGACCCCTAGCAAGGAGAGGCTGATGACAGGGCAAAATTGCAGTCAACAGATGAGTTGTAACGTAAAAGGTGGCAAAATTGAAAAGGGTGAATACAGGACTAAAGTTGTTACTGTGTATTGAATGGCTGCAGTACAATGAATAAGGTAGGTAAACTTGCAGCACAGTTACAGATTGGCATGAATGACATCGTGGGCTTCACTGACTTGTGGCTAAAGAAAAGCAAAACTCACATGTGTCATTATCGCAGTCAAATAAAGGGAATTGCAAAGGCATGAGAGAGAAGTTTGCCTGGGTGGATTGGAGGAGGGTACTGTCTGAGAGGACGGCAGAGCCAAGGTGGCTGAAGTTTCTGGGAATGTTCTCAGATGACAGGGGTAGGCAACCGTGGCTGGCGAGAAAAGACAAGGAAAGGGCATATAAGGTAGCAAAAGTGAGTGGGAAGTTTTGAAAATCTGATAAAAAGTAACTAAAATGCCTGAACAGATTAGATGTGACAAAGTTATTTCCCATGGTAGGGGAGTCTAGGACAAGAGGACATGACTTCAGGATTGAAGGACGTCCATTTAGAACAGAGATGCGGAGAAGTTACTTTAGTCAGAGGGTGGTAAACCTATGGAATTTGTTGCCACGAGTGGCTGTGGAGGCCAAGTTATTGGGTGCATTTAAGGCAGAGATAGATAGGTTCTTGATTAGCCAGGGCATCAAAAGGTATGCAGAGAAGGCAGGGGAGTTGTGATGACTGGAAGAATTGGATCAGCCATGAATGAATGATGGGGCAGACTCAATGGGCCAAATGGCCTACTTCTTCTCCTATATTTTATGGTCTTATGGTCTTAACAAAGCTATAAGAAGGGAAAAGATGAAGTATGAGGGAAAACTAGCAGGATGTGAAAAGTATTTTCAGTTACATAAAGAGCAAAAGGGAGGTAAGAGTTGATATTTTGGCCACTGGAAAATGTCGCTGGTGAGGTAGTAATGAGGGACAAAGAAATGGCAGATGAACTTAACGGGTACTTTGCATCAGGCTTCACTGTGGAAGACACCAGCAGTGTACCAGAGGTCCGTGAGTGTCAGGGAGCCGGGGTGAGCGCCATTTCTATTACAAAGGAAAAAGTGCTAGGCAAACTCAAAGGTCTTAAGGTGGAGAGGTCACCGGGGCCAGATGAACCACATCCCAAAGTCCTGAGAGAGGTTGCAGAAGAGATAACAGATGCTTTGGTCATTATCTTTCAAGAATCACTTGATTCTGGCATGGCCCCTGGAGGACTGGAAGATTACAAATGTCACTTCATTCTTCAGGAAGGGAGGAAGGCAAAAGAAAGGAAACTACAGGACAGCTAGCTTAATCTCGGTGGCTGGGAAAGTGTTGGAGTCAATTATTAAGGATGAATTTTTTGGGATACTTGGAGACTAATGATAAAATAAGTCAAAGTTAGCATGGTTTCTGGAAAGGAAAATCTTCAAGGAAGTAGCAAGCAGTGTGGATAAAGGAGGGGCAGTGGATGTCATTTACTTGGATTTTCAGAAGGCATTTGATGAGGTGCCACACATGAGGCTGCTTAACCAGATAAAATCCTATGGTGTTACAGGAAAGATACTGGCATGAGTAGAGGAATGGCTGACAGGCAGGAGGCAGCAAGTGGGAGTGAAAGGGGCCTTTTCTAGTTGGCTGTTAGTGTCTGGTGGTGTCCTCAGGAGTCAGTATTGGGACCGCTACTTTTCACTTTGTCAGTGATTTAGATAAAGGATTTGATAGTTCCGTGGCAAAGTTTGCGGATGATACAAAGATAGGTGGAGGGGTAGGTAGAGCTGAGGAAGCAATGTGATTGCAGCAGGACTTAGACAAATTGGAAGAATGGGCAAAAAAGTGACAGATGGAGTACAGTTTTGGTAAATGTACAATAATGCATTTTGGTAAAAGGATCAATGGTGTGGACTATTATCTAAATGGGGAGAAGGTTCAAACATCAGAGGTGCAGAGGGACTTAGGAGTCCTCATGCAAGACTCACAGAAGGTTAATTTACAGGTTGAGTCAGTGGTAAAGAAGGCAAATGCAATGTTGGCATTTATTTCAAGGGGAATAGAATTTCAAAGCAAGGAGATAATGCAGCTGCTTTATAAGACACTAGGCGTATTGTCAACAGTTGTGGGCCCCACATCTCAGAAAGGATGTGTTGTCATTGGAGAGAGTCCAGAGGAGGTTCACGAGGATGATTCCAGGAATGAAGGGGTTAACGTATGAGAAACATTTGGCAGCTTTGGATCAGTACTCACTGGAACTGAGAAGAATGTGGGGGGAACTTACTGAAACCTACTGAATGTTGGAAGGACCAGATAGTGTGGATGTGAAGAGGATGTTTCCTATGGTGGGGGTATTCAGGACTAGAGGGCACAGCCTCAAAATTGAGGGGTGACCTTTTAGAACAGAGGTAAGGAGAATTTTTTTTCACCAAAGAGTAGTGAATTTGTGGAATACCCTGCCACAGATGGTAGTGGAGTCCAAGTCTGTGGGTATATTTAAAGTGGAAGTTGATTATTTCCTGACCGGTCCGGCCATCAAAAGATATGGCGAGAAGGCAGGTGTATGGGGTTGAGTGGGATCCGGGATGATGGACTGGCGGTGCAGACTTGTTGGCTGAATGGGCTAATTCTGCTCCTATGTCTTATGGGATGAATTGGATCCAATATTCTCAGCATGTCTCTTGTGTTTGTGGAGGATAAATGTGTGGCTGAAGGATTGGAGCAGGAGGCAGGGATATTTTCTACATCCTTTGTACACCATGATTCTTTAACCCTACCATCCTTTCCCTGCCTCAGTGGAAGATACCAGTGCAGATCGCCATACGAATGTTCCCTGAACATTTGCCACATTCTGCCATGCACTTTCCAGAGAACATTGCTCCTAATTTATGTCCCCAAGTTTCTGTCCAATAGCATCATATTTCCCCCTACCCCAATTAAATACTTCCCCAAATTTTCTGCTCCTATCCCTTTCCAGCACTCTGGTGAAAGAGATAGAGTTGTGGTCACTACCTCCAAAATGCTCTCCCGCCAAGAGATCTCACATCTGACCAGGTTCATTTCCCAACACCAGATCAAGTACAGCCTCTCCTCTGATTGGCTTATCTACATATTGTGTCAGAAAACCTTCCTGAAATTACCTAACAAACTCCACCCCTTCTAAACCCCTTGCACTAAGGAAATGCCTATCAATATTTGGAAAGTTTAAATCTTCCATCACAACAACCCTATTATTATTTCCTGAGGAGACTGAGGTCCTTTAACATCTGTCAGACGATGCTGAGGATGTTCTACGAGTCTGTGGTGGCCAGTGCGATCATGTTTGCTGTTGTGTGCTGGGGCAGCAGGCTGAGGGTAGCAGACACCAACAGAATCAACAAACTCATTCGTAAGGCCAGTGATGTTTAAGAAGAAAAGAAAAGTTTACGAGAGGTTCAAGAAACTACATACTGTTAAAGCTGCAGAAAATTACAAGGTTGCTAGGAAGGAGCTTAAGAATGGAAATAGGAGAGCCAGAAGGGGCCATGAGAAGGATTAAGGACAACCCAAGCATTCTACAAGTATATGAAGAGCAAGAAGATGAGCTGGCTGAGAATAGGACTCATCAGGTGTGATAATGGAGTCGGAGGAGGTAGCTGAGGTACTTAATGAATATTTTATTTCATCATTTACCAGGGAAAAAGTCCTTGGCAATTGTGGGGAAGACTTACAGCAGACTGAAATGCTTGAGCATATAACATTAAGACAGAGGATGTGCTGGAGCTTCTGGAAAGCATTAAGTTAGGTAAGTCACCGGGATCCGGGTGAGATATACCCCAGGCTGCTGTGGGAAGTAGGGAAGAGATTGCCGAGCCTCTAGCAATGATCTCAGCCTCCCAGATGGCCAAATCTGTGCCAGGTGCATCGAGCTGCAGCTCCTTCGGGACCGTGTCAGGAAACAGGAGGCGCAGCTCGATGACCTTCGTCTGGTCCGGGAGAGTGAGGAGGTGATAGAGAGGAGCGATAGGCAAGTAGTCACACCGGGGCCTCAGGAGACAGAGAAGTGGGTAAAGGTCAGGAGAGGGAAGGGCAAGAAGCAGATGCTAGAGAGTACCCCTGTGGCTGTCCCCCTTAACAATAAGTACTCCTATTTGAGTACTTTTGAGGGGGGATGACCTACCTGGGGGAAGCAACAGTGGCCGTGCCTCTGGCACAGAGTCTGGCCCTGTGGCTCAGAAGGGTCGGGAAAGGAAGAAGGCAGCAGTAATAGGAAACTGTATAGTGAGGGGGTCAGACAGGAGATTTTGTGGACGCAGGAAAGAAACACGGATGGTAGTTTGTCTCCCAGGTGCCAGGGTCTAGGACGTTTCTGATCGCATCCACGATATCCTGAAGTGGAAAGGTGAACAGCCAGAGGTTGTGGTACATATTGGTACCAATGACATAGGCAGGAAAAGGGAGGAGGTCCTGAAAACAGACTGCAGGGAGTTAAGAAGGAAGTTGAGAAGCAGCACCACAAAGGTAGTAATCTCAATATTGCTGCCTGTGTCACGCGACAGTGAGTATAGGAATAGAGTGAAGCGGAGTATAAATGCGTGTCTGCGGGATTGGAGCAGGGGGCAGAGATTCAGATTTCTGGATCATTGGGACATCTTTTGGAACAGGCGTGACATGTACAAAAAGGACAGATTCCACTTGAATCCGAGGGGGACCAAGGTTTGCTAAGGCTATTGGGGAGAGTTTAAACTAGAATTGCTGGGAAGTGGGAACCGATCTGAAGAGACTGGGGAAGAGGAAGTCGGCTCACAAATAGAGAAAACTTAGAGACGGTGTGTGAGGGAGGATAGGCAAGTGATAGAGAAGGGACGCTCTCAGACCAATGGCTTGAGATGTGTCTACTTTAACGCAAGAAACATCATGAACAAAGCAGATGAGCTTAGAGCGTGGATCAGTACTTGGAGCTATGATGTTGTGGCCATTACAGAGACTTGGATGGCTCAGGGGCAGGAATGTTACCCAGAGTGCCAGGCTTTAGATGTTTCAGAAAGGACAGGGAGGGAGGCAAAAGAGGTGGGTCGTGGCACTGCTGATCAGAGATAGTGTCACGGCCGCAGAAAAGGAGGAAGTCATGGAGGGATTGTCTACTGAGTCTCTGTGGGTGGAAGTTAGAAACAGGAAGAGGTCAATAACTCTACTGGGTGAGTTTTATAGACCACCCAATAGTAACAGGGACATCGAGGAGCAGATACGGAGACAGATTCTGGAAAGGTGTAATAATAACAGGGTTTGCTGTGGTGGGAGATCTTAATTTCCCAAATATTGATTGGCATCTTCCTAGAGTAAGGGGTTTAGATCGGGCGGAGTTTGTTAGGTGTGTTCCGGAAGGTTTCATGACACAATATGTAGATAAGCCTACAAGAGGAGAGATTGTACTTGATCTGGTATTGGGAAACGAACCTGGTCAGGGGTCAGATCTCTCAGTGGGAGAGTATTTTGGAGATAGTGATCACAATTCTATCTCCTTTACTGGAGTATTGGAGAGGGATAGGAACAGACAAATCAGGAAAACCTTTAATTGGATGAAGGGGAAACATGAGGCTATCAGGCAGGAATTTGGAAGTATAAATTGGGAGCAGACGTTCTCAGGGAAATGTACAGAAGAAATGTGGCAAATGTTCAGGGGATATTTGCGTGGCGTTCTGCATAGGTACGTTCCAATGTGACAGGGAAATGATGTAGGGTACAGGAACCGTAGTTTACAAAGGCTGTTGTAAATCTAGTCAAGAAGAAAAGAAGAACTTACAAAAGGTTCAAAAAACTAGGTAATGATAGAGATCTAGAAGATTATAAGGCTAGCAGGAAGGAGTTTAAGAATGAAATTAGGAGCGCCAGAAGGGGCCATGAGAAGGCCTTGGCGAGCAGGATTAAAGAAAACCCCAAGGCATTCTACAAGTATGTGAAGAGCAGGAGAATAAGACGTGAGAGAATAAGACCAATCAAGTGTGACAGTGGAAAACTGTGTATGGAACCGGAGGAGTTATCAGAGTTACTTAATTAATACTTTGCTTCAGTATTCACTACAGAAAAGGATCTTGCCGATTGAAGATTTACAGCCGACTGAAAAGCTTGAGTATATAGACATTAAGAAAGAGGATGTGCTGGAGCTTTTGGAAAGCATTAAGTTGAATAAGTCTCTGGGACCAGACAAGATGTACCCCAGGCTACTGTAGGAGGCGAGGTAGGAGACTGCAGAGCCTCTGGCAATGATCTTTGCATCATCAATAGGTACGGGAGAGGTTCCAAAGGATTGGAGGGTTGCAGATATGGTTCCCTCGTTCAAGAAAATGAGTAGAGATAACCCAGGAAATTATTGACCAGTGAGTCTTACTTCAGTGGTTGGTAAGTTGATGGAAAAGATCCAGAGAGGCAGAATTTATGAACATTTCAAGAGGCATAATATGATTAGGAATAGTCAGCATGGTTTTGTCAAAGGCAGGTCGTGCCTTATGAGCCTGAGGATGTGACTAAACACATTGATGAAGGTAGAGTAGTTGATGTAGTGCATATGGATTTCAGCAAGGCATTTGATAAGGTACCCCTTGCAAGGCTTATTGAGAAAGTGAGGAGGCATGGGATCCAAGGGGACTTTGCTTTGTGGATCCAGAACTGGCTTGCCCACAGAAGGCAAAGAGTGATTGTAGACAGGTCACATTCTGCATGGAGGTTGGTGACCAGTGGTGGGTCTCAGGGATCTGTTCTGGGACCCCTTCTCTTTGTCATTTTTATAAATGACCTTGATGAGGAAGTGGAGGGGTGGGTTAGTAAATTTGCTAATGACACAAAGGTTGGGGGTGTTGTGGATAGTGTGGAGGACTGTCAGAGGTTACAGTGGGACATTGATAGGATGCAAAAATGGGCTGAGAAGTGGCAGATGGAGTTCAACCCAGATAAGTGTGAGGTGGTTCATTATGGTAGGTCAAATATGATGGCAGAATATAGTATTAACAATAAGACTCTTGGCAGTGTGGAGGATCAGAGGGATCTTGGGGTCGAAGTCCATAGGACACTCAAAGCTGCTGCGCACGTTCATTCCGTGGTTAAGAAAGCATACAGTGCATTGGCCTTCATCAACTCTGGGATTGAGTTTTAAGAGCCTAGAGGTAACGTTACAGATCTGTAGGACCCTGGTTAGACCCCACTTGGAGCACTGTGCTCAATTCTTGTCGCCTCACTACAGGAAGAATGTGGAAACTATAGAAAGGGTGCAGAGGAAATTTAGAAGGATGTTGCCTGGATTGGCAAGTATGCCTTATGAGAATAGGTTGAGTGAACTTGGCCATTTCTCCTTAGAGCGATGGAGGATGAGAGGTGACCTGATAGAGGTGTATAAGATGATGAGAGGCATTGATCATGTGGATAGTCAGAAGCTTTTTCCCAGGGCTGAAATGGCTAGCATGAGAGGGCACAGTTTTAAGCTGCTTGGAAGTAGGTATAGAGGAGATGTCAGGGATAAGTTTTTTACACAGAGAGTGGTGAGTGCGTTGAATGGGCTGCCAGCAGCAGTGGTGGAGGCGGATACGATAGGGTCTTTTAAGAGACTCCTGGATAGGTACATGGAGCTCAGAAAAATAGAGCGCTATGGGTAACCCTAGGTAATTTCTAAGGTAAGTACATGTTTAGCACAGCATTGTGGGTCGAAGGGCCTGTATTGTGCTGTAGTTTTTCTAAGTTTCTACATCTGAATGCATCTTCTCCCTCTCAAACTGCAGGGCAAATTCTATCATATATATCACCACTGTCTCCTTAGGGTTCCTTTACCTTAAGCTCTAACATTAAGCTCCTGAATCAAAAGTGGTTTATTGCACAAAACCCAATCCAGGATCATCTTTCCCCCAGTGGACTCAACTACAAGCTGCACTAAAAAGCCATCTCATAGGTACTCTACAAATTCCCTCTCTCCAACTGGATTTTCCCAATCTACCTGCATATTGAAATCCCTCATGATGATCACAAGATTGCGTCTTTTATGTGCTTTTTCCATCTCCCATTTTAATTTATAGCCCATGTCCTGGCTACTGTTTGGAGGTCTGCACATAATTCCCATTAGGGTCTTTTTACCCTTGTATTTTCTTAACTCTATCACAAGGATACTACAACTTCTGACCCTATTTCACTTCTTTCTAAGGATTTAATTTCATTTTTTACCAATACAGCCACCCCACCCGCTCTGCCGACCTGCCTGTCTTTTTGATAAATGTGTACCCTCTGATGTTAAGGATCATTTCCAGCTCCTTATCATGGTCTCTAAGGAGCTGCAGCTTGAAACACTTCGTGCAGATGCAGTTATCAGAGAGACTGGAGATCTCCCAGATTTCCCACATCTTACACAAGGAACATATCACTACTCGTTGATATGTTCTCAGCGGACTCACTCTGTGTCAACAGGACAAAAATCTCACCAGAAGCTTTCTTAGAACTTCTGCCTGTGATTGCCCAAGCCTATTCTCACCTAAGCCTGTTAAGCCAAAGACGGACCACTCTAACAGTGGCTGCTCCACTTACACCTCCTTTCTTTTTATTGGCCCCGCAGTGATGGCAGCCCGCGGAAAAGCACCTGAGCTCTTCTTAAACCTTGCGTTGTGTCACCAATGAACGACCTCTCCGAGCTGATTGCCACCCGCTGAGAAAAGTGGTATTTTAGTATAGATCTTCCTTGAGTCATTTATTATCCAATAACCAGGGAGGAGGTACAGGAGGCTCAGGACTCACAACACCAAGTTCAGGAACAGTTATTACCCCCTCAACCATCAGGAAGGAGGTACAGGAGCCTCAGGACCCACACCACCAGGTTCAGGAACAGTTATTACCCCTCAACCATCAGGAAGGAGGTACAGGAGCCTCAGGTCCCACACCACCAGGTTCAGGAACAGTTATTACCCCTCAACCATCAGGAAGGAGGTACAGGAGCCTCAGGTCCCACACCACCAGGTTCAGGAACAGTTATTACCCCTCAACCATCAGGAAGGAGGTACGGGAGGCTCAGGACTCACAACACCAGGTTCAGGAACAGTTATTACCCCTCAGCCATCAAACTCTTGAACCAAAGGGGATAACTTCACTCGACTTCACTTGCCCCATCACCAAAATGTTCCCACAGAATCAGAATCAGGTTTATTATCACCGGCAGGTGACGTGAAATTTGTCAACTTAGCAGCAGCTGTTCAATGCAATATATAATATAGAAGAAACAAACAAACAAACAAACAAATAAATAAATAAATCTTATTCAGTATACTTTATATGTCCTGGGTGCTGGAGGTCCTTAATAATGGCCACTGCCTTTCTGAAACACCACTCCTTGAAGATGTCCTGGGTACTTTGTAGGCTAGTACCCAAGATGGAGCTGACTAGATTTACAACCCTCTACAGTTTCTTTCGGTCCTGTGCAATAGCCTCCTCCCCTATACCAGACAGTGGTGCAGCCTGTCAGAATGCTCTCCATGGTACATCTATAGAAATTCTTGAGTGTATTTGTTGAAATGCCAAATCTCCAAATGAAGTATAGCTGCTGTCTTGCCTTCTTTATAACTACATCACTATGTTGGGACCTGGTTAGATCCTCAGAGATCGTGACACCCAGGAACTTGAAACTGCTCACTCTCTCCACTTCTGATGCCTCTATGAGGATTGGTATGTGTTCCTTCGTCTTACCCTTCCTTAAGTCCACAATCAGCTCCTTCATCTTACTGACGTTGAGTGCCAGGTTGTTGCTGTGGCACCACTCCACTAGTTGGCATATCTCACTCTTGTACGCCCTCTCATCACCACCTGAGATTCTACCAACAATGGTTGTAACATCAGCAAATGTATAGATGGTACTTGAGCTGTGCCTAACCGCACAGTCATGCATATGTAGAGAGTAGAGCAGTGGGCTAAGCACGCACCCGACGTGCACCAGTGTTGATCATCAGCAAGGAGGAGATATTATCACCAAACCATACAGATTATGCTCTTCCGGTTAGGAATTCCGGGATATAATTGCAGAGGGAGGTACAGAGGCCCAGGTTCTGCAACTTCTCAATCAGGATTGTGGGAATGATGGTATTAAATCCTGAGCTATAGTCGATGAAGCGGCATCCTGACGTAGATGTTTGTGTTGTCCAATGCTGTAAAGCCATGGGGAGAGCCATTGAGATTGCATCTGCCATTGACCTATTGAAGCTTTAAGTTCCTCGGGGTCAATATCACAAATGACCTGACTTCCAACCAAGCAGAGTTCACTGCCAAGAAGGCCCACCAGCGTCTTTACTTCCTGAGAAAGCTAAAGAAATTTGGCCTGTCCCCTAAAACCCTCACTAATTTTTATAGATGCACCGTAGAAAGCATTCTTCTAGGGTGCATCACAACCTGGTATGGAAGCTGTCCTGTCCAAGACCGAAAGAAGCTGCAGAAGATCGTAAACATGGCCCAGCACATCACACAAACCAGTCTTCTGTCCTTGGACTCACTTTACACTGCACGCTGTCGGAGCAGTGCTGCCAGGATAATCAAGGACATGACCCACCCAGCCAACACACTTTTTGTCCCTCTTCTCTCCGGGACAAGGCTCAGGAGCTTGAAGACTCGTACAGCCAGATTTGGGAACAGCTTCTTTCCAACTGTGATAAGACTGCTGAACGGATCCTGACCCGGATCTGGGCCGTAACCTCCAAATATCCGGACCTGGCTCTCGTTTTTTTTTGCACTACCTTACTTTCCCTTTTCTATTTTCTTTTTATGATTTATAATTTAAAATTTTAATATTTTCTATCGATTTGTACTCCAGGGAGCGCGAAGTGCAGAATCAAATATCGCTGTGATGATTGTATGTTCCAGTATCAATTGTTTGGCGGCAATAACGTATAAAGTATTGTGGCAATAGGCAAATTGCAATGGGTCCTGGTCCTTGCTGAGGCAGGAGTTCAGTCTACTGACAACCAACCTCTCAAAGCATTTCATCTTTATGGATGTGAGTGATACCGGCCAATAGTCAATAAGGCAGCTCACGTTATTCTTCACAAGCAATGAACTCTATAAGGAACACACATCAGGGTCTCGGCCCGAAACGTCGACTGTACCTCTTCCTAGAGATGCTGCCTGGCCTGCTGCGTTCACCAGCAACTTTGATGTGTGTTGCTTGAATTTCCAGCATCTGCAGAATTCCTCGTGTTTAACTCTCTATAAGGGCTCTTTATGTCATGTTCTCACTATTTAATGCTATTTATTTATATCTGCATGTACGCAGTTTGCTGATTTCTGTACTCTGGTTGATCTTTCCTTGACAAACAAGAGGAAATCTGCAGATGCTGGCAATCCAAGCAACCAGCACAAAATTACGGAGGAACTCAGCAGGCCAGGTAGCATCTATGGAAATGAGCGCAGTCGACTTTTCAGGCCGAGACCCCTCAGCAGGATATGGTGGCATAGTGCACTTTGATAATGAAAGTTATTTTGAGGTTTGAATTTCCCACAAAATAAGAAAGCCGGGCTGCTGCCAAATCAGCTGCTGGCTGTGCTTTTTAATTGCTGATGGTAGCCGCGGATCAGACTGGGGACGCGGGGATTGGCCGAGCAGCTGTCTAGCAACTGCGGCGGCTCGGAGAGCGGGCACTGGATTGGTCGAGCCGCTGACAGTCAACTGCGGCGGCTCGGAGAGCGGGCACTGGATTGGTTGATCCGCTGACAGTCAACGGTGGCGGCTCGGAGAGCGGAGACATGATTGGCCGAATCGCAGTCCGGCTGCTCGGAGAGCGGACGCATGATTGGCCGAGCCGTTGTCCATCAACTGCGTGTGCTTGGAGAGCGGGGGAGTGATTGGCCGAGCCGCTGGCTGTTAACAGCAGTGGCAGCGATGGCGCGGCCGGGCGGGGTGGCCGTCCTTCTCCTGCTGATGGTACCGGGTTTGTCCGCGGTTGGCTTCCCCGGACTGTCGCACCTGGTGCCGGCCGCGAGTGACGAGGTGCAGTCGGAGGCGGTGCAGCAGCTGTGCCGCCGGCTGCTCGGGCCCCGTGCGAATGACTTCGTGCTGACGGTGAGGCAGCAGCGGCCGGCGGGAGCTGGGGCCCCGGCCCCGGCCTTCGAGTTGAGCTCTCTGCCCGACGGCCGGGTACAGGTGCTGGGCACCACGGGAGTGGCGGCAGCCGGCGGGCTGTACTGGTACCTGCGCACTTTCTGTGGCTGCCACATCTCCTGGTCCGGGCGGCAGCTCCAGCTGCCCACACCGCTGCCGCGGCTCCGCCGGGTGTTACAAATCACCGCGCCCGACAGGTGAAGTCGACTCGGCCCCCCCTCCTCGCCCGCTCCCTCGTCGGGTCGGGTGGCCCCCCCCCCTCGCCCGCTCCCTCGTCGGGTCGGGTGGCTCCCCCCCTCGCCCGCTCCCTCGTCGGGTCGGGTGGCTCCCCCCCTCGCCCGCTCCCTCGTCGGGTCGGGTGGCTCCCCCCCTCGCCCGCTCCCTCGTCGGGTCGGGTGGCTCCCCCCCTCGCCCGCTCCCTCGTCGGGTCGGGTGGCTCCCCCCCTCGCCCGCTCCCTCGTCGGGTCGGGTGGCTCCCCCCCTCGCCCGCTCCCTCGTCGGGTCGGGTGGCTCCCCCCCTCGCCCGCTCCCTCGTCGGGTCGGGTGGCTCCCCCCCTCGCCCGCTCCCTCGTCGGGTCGGGTGGCTCCCCCCCTCGCCCGCTCCCTCGTCGGGTCGGGTGGCTCCCCCCCTCGCCCGCTCCCTCGTCGGGTGGCTCCCCCCCTCGCCCGCTCCCTCGTCGGGTGGCTCCCCCCCTCGCCCGCTCCCTCGTCGGGTCGTCCCCCCCTCGCCCGCTCCCTCGTCGGGTCGTCCCCCCCTCGCCCGCTCCCTCGTCGGGTCGTCCCCCCCTCGCCCGCTCCCTCGTCGGGTCGTCCCCCCCTCGCCCGCTCCCTCGTCGGGTCGTCCCCCCCTCGCCCGCTCCCTCGTCGGGTCGTCCCCCCCTCGCCCGCTCCCTCGTCGGGTCGTCCCCCCCTCGCCCGCTCCCTCGTCGGGTCGTCCCCCCCTCGCCCGCTCCCTCGTCGGGTCGTCCCCCCCTCGCCCGCTCCCTCGTCGGGTCGTCCCCCCCTCGCCCGCTCCCTCGTCGGGTCGTCCCCCCCTCGCCCGCTCCCTCGTCGGGTCGTCCCCCCCTCGCCCGCTCCCTCGTCGGGTCGTCCCCCCCCTCGCCCGCTCCCTCGTCGGGTCGTCCCCCCCTCGCCCGCTCCCTCGTCGGGTCGTCCCCCCCTCGCCCGCTCCCTCGTCGGGTCGTCCCCCCCCTCGCCCGCTCCCTCGTCGGGTCGTCCCCCCCCTCGCCCGCTCCCTCGTCGGGTCGTCCCCCCCCTCGCCCGCTCCCTCGTCGGGTCGTCCCCCCCCCTCGCCCGCTCCCTCGTCGGGTCGTCCCCCCCCTCGCCCGCTCCCTCGTCGGGTCGTCCCCCCCTCGCCCGCTCCCTCGTCGGGTCGTCCCCCCCTCGCCCGCTCCCTCGTCGGGTCGTCCCCCCCTCGCCCGCTCCCTCGTCGGGTCGTCCCCCCCTCGCCCGCTCCCTCGTCGGGTCGTCCCCCCCTCGCCCGCTCCCTCGTCGGGTCGTCCCCCCCTCGCCCGCTCCCTCGTCGGGTCGTCCCCCCTCGCCCGCTCCCTCGTCGGGTCGTCCCCCCCTCGCCCGCTCCCTCGTCGGGTCGTCCCCCCTCGCCCGCTCCCTCGTCGGGTCGTCCCCCCCTCGCCCGCTCCCTCGTCGGGTCGTCCCCCCCCCCTCCCACTCACCCGCTCCCTCGTCGGGTCGTGTGTCCTCCCTCCTCCCCCCCCCCCCCCCCGTCACCCGCTCCCTCGTCGGGCCGGGTGTCCTCCCTCCCCCCCCCTCACCCGCTCCCTCGTCCCCTCCCTCGCTCCCTCGTCCCCTCCCCCCGCCCCCCGCCCCTGTTGTGAGCAGATCCAATCCCAAAAGTTCTTCTCCAATGTTTTCCAAAGGAATGGCCCCAAACAATAAAAATCTGGGAGCTCTACACTGGTGAATCTGGTACCTGCGGTCGGTCAGTTCCTGCTAGAAAATGTGAGGGTTGAGAAATGCACACGTTTGGGGGAGAAAAAAACAGAAGCTGATTAGTAAGCCTAGTTTTGTTTTGTATGGCAGGTCATGTGTAACCAATTTTATGGAGTTTCTCTGCAGAAGGAGCCCTGTAATCAGGGCAATAAACCTGGTGTCTACCAGGTTCTGCTGAGCAGCGTTCAGATTGCGCGACCTAAGACCACAAGACAAGGAGCAGAGTATTTTTTATTTGGTGTAGGTCTGCTCAGTCATTCAGTCGTAATTGATGCATTATGCCCTGTCAGCTGCCTCCTCTGGAGAGAATTGGGTTGATGGTCAGTCCAGAGATTCAGGGAGTCAAGTCAAGTTTATTGTTATTTAACGATATACTGTCAAACCAGACAGCGTTTTCCTGACCAGGGTGTAAAACAGAATGCTTGTGTAACACACTATAAAGTTAGGGAAGCTAGAATAAAATCCACAAGTGAATTATACATAAATGAACAAAACTAAAGTGTATAACTTAATTATTGTCAGGTACAGAACAGATTAACCGGTGAGGTAATTGGAAACAAAATTCCACAACCTATGGAACTTCTCTTACTTCCGCTAAGGCCCCACCTCCCCCTCGTACCCCATCCTTTACTCATTTTTATACACACATTCTTTCTCTCACTCTCCTTTTTCTCCCTCTGTCCCTCTGAATATACCTCTTGCCCATCCTCTGGGACCCCCCCCCCCCCCCCCCCCCCCCCCCCCCGTCTTTGTTTCCGGACCTCCTGTCCATGATCCTCTCGTATCCCTTTTGCCTATCACCTGCCCAGTTCTTGGCTCCATTCCTCCCCCTCCCCTGCTCTTCTCTCCTATCATTTTGGATCTCCCACTCTCCTTCCAACTTTCAAATCCCTTACTCACTCTTCCTTCAGTTAGTCCTGAGGAAGGGTCTCGGCCTGAAACGTCGACTGTACCTCTTCCTAGAGATGCTGCCTGGCCTGCTGCGTTCACCAGCAACTTTGATGTGTGTTGCTTGAATTTCCAGCATCTGCAGAATTCCTGTTGTCCACAACCTATGGGCTCACTTTCAAGGACTCTTCATCCCATGGTCTCCATATTTATTGTATCTTATTATTTATTTTGTATTTGCACAGTCTGTTGCCTTTTGCACACTGGTTGAACTCCCAAGTTGGGGCGGTGTTTCACTGATTCTGTTACGGTTATTGTTGTGCCGACTGTGCCCCTCCAGGGCTGTATCTGGTGAGGTGTATGTACTTTGGTAATGAATTTAGTTTCAACTTTCACTGCATGGGTTTTTCCCCAGTTGCTGTGGTTTCATCCCAGTTGGGCGTTAACCTGTCCAGTACTCTGTGGTTAGGTTCGGATTAAATCAGGGTTGTCGGGACAGCATGCTCAAAGGGCCAGAAGGGTCTATTCTGCTTTATCTCTTTAAGTAAATAAAATCGCTGGTTCCATAGACGATGAAGATAATTAGGAAATGCAGAGGAAATTTGATTTCAGGTAAATGCAAAATGCTGCATTTTGAAAAGACCAGTGTGGGGTTAAAGCATTGAGTCAGTGTTAGCATCCTGGAGAGTGTTGTCGAACAGAGGGACCTCGGAGTGGTCCCAGGAAAGGGCGCCACAGGTAGACTGTGTGCTGAAGATGGCTTCTGGCATGCTGCCCTCATCAGTCAGGGCGTTGAGTACAGAAATCAGATAACACACATCAAAGTTGCTGGTGAACGCAGCAGGCCAGGCAGCATCTATTGGAAGAGGTACAGCTGACGTTTCGGGCTGAGACCCTTCGTCAGGACAGAAATCAGATGTGTTGCAGTTGCGAAAAGGCCGCAGCGGATTGCGGCAGATTATTTGGGCTCTGACCAGCGACCAGTTGGGACGTTTGAGAGGAGAGGATTCCACTGACTGAGTAGAAAAAGTCAGCGGCAGCTTGCGGCCGGTTAGTTTGCAGCTCTGACCAGTGACCAGTCGGTGTCTGGGATTGATTAGCAGCAGCATATTAAAGGAAGGCAGGGGGGCAAGCGCGGCGGCCATCATGGGAGTAGACAGAGGTAGAGTGGTGAGGCTGCAGAGCTTTAAGGCTTTGGCAAGGAGCGGCTTCAGTCAGAGAGGCAAAAAAGAAAAACTCCAGGCAAAGATTGTTTTCCCTTCTGTTCTGTACATTTGCTCAGTCAGGACAGTAGAGATACCAGGCAGGATAGATGGATGCTGCTCTTGAAGGAGGTGGGAAGGCAGGGAGGCGTCCAGTGTCCCTGACTACTACAACTGCGAGAGGTGCATCCAGCTGCAGCTTCTGACAATCTGCGTTGAGGAGCTGGAACTGGATGAACTCCAGATCATTTGGGAGGCTGAGCGGGTGATAGACAGGACATACAGAGAGGTCGTTACACCCAAGGTGCAGGACAGCCAGGAAGGATAAAGGGGTTAAGTAGACAGTGCAGAGTACCCCTGTGGTCATCCCCCTCAACAGCATGTATATCACTTTGGATACCGTTGGGAGGGGTGACCTAGCAAAGGTGGGTCACTGGCTCTGTGGCTCAGAAGGGAGAAGAAGCGAGCTGTGGTGATGGGGATTTGTCAGTCAGGAGGACAAGCATTGAGTGGAAAAGCAGATTGTGCAGAGGATATGAGAGTCTGCAGAGAGATGTAGATAGGTTAAGTGAGTGGGCAAGGGTCTGGCAGTTGGAGTACAGTGTTGGTAAGTGCGAGGTCATCCACTTTGGAAGGAAAAATGGATCCGATTATTTAAATGGTAAAAGATTGTAGCATGCTGCTGTGCAGAGGGACTTGGGAGTTTGTGCATGAATCACAAAAGATTGGTTTGCAGGTGCAGCAGGCTATCAAGAAGGCAAATGAAATAATGGCCTTCATTGCTAGAGGGATTGAATTTAGGAGCAGGGAGGTAATGCTGCACCTGTGCAGGGTACCGGTGAGGCCGCACCTGGAGTACTGCGTGCAGTTCTGGTCTCCTTACTTGAGGAAGGATATACTGGCTTTGGAGGTGGTGCGGAGGGGGTTCACCAGGTTGATTCCGGAGATGAGGGGGTTAGACCATGAGGAGAGATTGAGTACTTGCTGGAATTCAGAAGGATGAGAGAAGATCTGATAGAAAGGGATAGATAAGACAGAGGCAGGGAAGTTTCCACTGGTGAGTGAGACCAGAACTTGGGGACATTGTCTTAAGATTCAGGGGAGTGAGTTTAGGATGGAGATGAAGAACTGCTTTTCCCAGGGAGTGTTGGATCTGTGGAATTCTCTGCCCAATGAAGCAGTGGAGGCTACCTCAGTAAATATACTTAAGACCAGGTTGGATAGATTTTTGCATAGTAGGGGAATTAAGGGTTATGGGAAAAAAGGCAGGTAAGGTGGAGATGAGTCCATGGTCAGATCAGCCATGATCTTATTGAATGGCGGAGCAGGCTCGACGGGACAGATGGCCTACTTTTGCTCCTATTTCTTATGTTCTTGTGTAGGCAGGGGGTTCTGTGGGCGAGAGCGAGATTCCCGGATGGTGTGTTGCCTCTGGAATATCTCAGATTGATTCCTCAGCATCCTGAGGTGGGAGGGTGAGCAGCCAGAGGTTGTGATCCATGTAGGTACCAGTGATATGGGTAGGATCAGTGCCACGTGCTCGTGAGGCCAGAACTAGGGAGGTTATACAGTTTAACGTGTGGCTAAGGATTTGGTGCTGGAGGGAGGGTCTCAGAGTTTAGGATGATTGGGCTCCCTTCAGGAGACGGTCGTAGGGACAGTTTGTACCTGACATGGAGCAGTATCCAAGCGGGAAGGTTTATTAATGCTGCACGGTGAGGTTTCAACCAAAGCTGCGGGGGAATGGGAACCAGAGTGCCAGAACAGTTAGTGGAGAGCTCATAGAGGCAGATGTTGGTAAGACCTTAGACAAAGTCAGGAATCAAAGGTTGAGCGTGGTGCAACTCGTGTCCTGAGCTGTGATGTAATAAGTGTCACAGGAAAGGCTGATGACCTCAGGGCATGGGTCAACACCTGGAATTGTGCTGTTAGTCATAGTCATACTTTATTGATCCCGGGGGAAACTGGTTTTCGTTACAGTTGCACCATAAATAATAAGTAGTAATAAAACAATAAATAGTTAAATAGTAATATGTAAATTATGCCAGGAAAATAAGTCCAGGACCAGCCTGTTGGCTCAGGGTGTCTGACCCTCCAAGGGAGGAGTTGTAAAGTTTGATGGCCACAGGCAGGAATGACTTCCTATGATGCTCTGTGTTGCATCTTGGTGGAATGAGTCTCTGGCTGAATGTACTCCCGTGCCCACCCAGTACATTATGTAGTGGATGGGAGACATTGTCCAAGATGGCATGCAACTTGGACAGCATTCTCTTTTCAGACACCACTGTCAGAGAGTCCAGTTCCATCCCCACAACATCACTGGCCTTACGAATGAGTTTGTTGATTCTGTTGGTGTCTGCTACCCTCAGCCTGCTGCCCCAGCACACAACAAGCAAACATGATAGCACTGGCCACCACAGACTCGTAGAACATCCTCAGCATCGTCCGGCAGATGTTAAAGGACCTCAGTCTCCTCAGGAAATAGAGACGGGTCTGACCCTTCTTGTAGACAGCCTCAGTGTTCTTTGACCAGTCCAGTTTATTGTAGCCCAGTTGTAGCCCTTAGTGAGACTTGGCTGCAGGAGGGGCAGGACTGGCAGCTTAGTGATCTGTGGTTCCATTGTTTTTGACATGACAGAGTGGGAGGGGTGATGTTACTAGTAAGGGAAGATGTCACAGCAGTGCTCAGTCAGGACAGACCGGAGAACCCATCTAGTGAGGGCTTACAGGTGGAAAGATATGACCATGTGAATGGGGCTATATTGCAGACCACCCAACAGTCCAAGGGGTTTAGAGGAATAAATTTGTAAAGAGATCGCAGACAGTTGCGAGAAACATAAGGTTGTTATAGTTGGTGATTTTAACTTTCCACATATTGACTGGAAATCCAATACTCTAAAACGACTAGTTGGGATAGAGTTTGTCATGTGTGTTCAGGAAAGTTTTCTTCATCAGCACATGGAAGTCCCAACAAGAGAGCATGTGATACTTGATCTGCTATTCAGGAATAGCAGATATGCTAAGAGACTAGATTCAGTGGGTAAACATGTTTTTTCATCCCATTATTAGATTCCACGGCTCCATTTTGTTCCATAACAATTCTTCCAGGTGCCATTCTAGCAAACAAATGTTTTACTTTAATTCAGCCATTCTGTAAACTTTCTTTTGCAAGGTCACAAATCTTATTAAATATTTCATTCCTGCTATTCCTGCTATGCTGATTCCTGCTAGACAGGGCAGATGACAGAGGTTTGTGTGGGGGAGCACTTTGCATCTAGTGATCAATGCCATTAGTTTCAAAGTAAATATGCAAAAAGATAGGTCTGGTCCTTGAGATTTTTAAATAGGAGAAAGGCCAATTTTGATGGTATCAGAAATGATCTGGCAAGTGTGGATTGGGGCAGGTTGTTTTCTGGCAAAGGTGTACTTGGTAAGTGGGTAGCTTTCAAAAGTGAAATTTTGAGAGTACAAAGCCTGTCAGAATAAAAGTGTAAGGAACCCTGGTTATGAAGAGATATGGAGGCGCCGGTTAAGAAAATAAAGGAGGTTTATAGCAAGTAGGAACAAATGAGGTGTTTATGGAGTATAAGAAATGTAGGAGAACACTTCAGAAAGAAATCGGGAAGGCAAGACAAGGTGAAGGAAGATCCTATGGGGTTCTACAGATATGTTAAAAAAACAAAAGGAATGCAAGGGACAAAATTGGTCCTCTGGAAGATGCGAATGGTAATCCATGTGTGGAGCCAAAACAGGTGGGGGAAGATCTTAAATAAATTCTTTACAGCTGTTTTTACTTTGGAGAAGGACACAGAGTCTATAGAAGTGAGGCAAAGCAGCATTGACTTCATGAACCTTGTACAGATTATAGAGGGAGAGGAGTTTGTTACCCTGAGGCAAATCCCCAGGACCTGACAAGGTGTTCCCTTGGACCCGACCGGAGACAAGTGCAGAAATTGCAGGGGCCCTAGCAGGGATAGTTAAATCCTCGTTAGCGAATGGGGAATTGGAGGATAGTCAATGCTGTTTAAAAAAGGCCCTAAACTAAGCCAGGAAGTTATAGGCTGGTGAGTCTGACGTCAGTTGTAGGAAAGTTATCGGAAGGTATTTGAAGGGATCGGATATGCAAGTCTTTGGACAGTATGGGTTCATGCATGGTAGGTCCTGTCTAACCAATCTTATAGATTTTCCCAGAGAAAGTGGATGAAGGCAAAGCAGTGGATATTGTCTACGTGCATTTGACAAGGTCCCGCATGGGAGGCTGGTCAAAAAAGTTCAGTCGCTCGGCATTCAATATGAGGTAATAAATTGAATTAGACATTGGCTTTGTGGGAGAAGCCAGAGAGTGGTATTAGAGGGTTGCCTTTCTGACTGGAGGCCGGTGACTCGCTGGGTGCTGCAGGGATCGATGCTGGGTCTGTTGTTGTTTGTTATCTATATCAACAATCTGGATGATAATGTGGCTCTGATGAAGGGTTTCAACCCGAAACATTGACTGTACCCTTTTTCCATTGAAGCTGCCTGGCCTGCTGAGTCCCTCCAGCATTTTGTGTGTGTTGCTTTGATTTCCAGCATCTGCAGACTTTCCCTTGTTTGTGATAGTGGATAACTGGATCAGTAAATTTGTGGATTACACCACAGAGAAAATTTGCAAGGATGTTGCTGGACCTGGAGGATGTGAATTAGAAGGAAAGGTTGAATAGGTTAGGACTTTATTCCTTGGAATGTAGAAGATTAGGGGGAGATTAGATAGAGGTATACAAAATTATGTGGTATAGATAGGGTAAATGCAAGCAGGCTTTTTCCATTGAGGTTGGGTGGGACTATAACCAGATGTCATGGTTAAGAGTGAAAGGTGAGGAGTTTAAGGGGAACATGAGGGGCAACTTCTTCACTCAGAGGGTCGTGAGGGTGTGGAACGAGCTGCCAGCACAAGTGGCAGCAGTTCGTTGCAAGATAACGCTAAAAACTGAATTACTTTTGGGATATATCAACAAATGACTTCTAATGTTGCATTTGCCTTCCTCACCTCAGACCGAATCTGCAAATTAACCTTTAGGGAATCCTGCACAAGGACTCCCAAATCCCTCAGATTTTTGTACTTCCTCTCCATTTAGAAAATAGTCAACCCTTTCATTCCTTCTACCAAAGCGCGTGACCATACACTTCCTGACACTGTATTTCATCTGCCATTTCTTTGCCCATTCTCCTAATCCAAGTCCTTCTGTAGCCTCTCTACTTCCTCAGAACTACCTCCCTCTCCACCTATCTTTTTTATTGTTTGCGAACTTTGCAGCAAAACCATCAATTTTATCACCCAAATCACTGACATACAATGGAAAAAGAATTGGTCCCAACACAGATCCCAGTGGAACACCACTAGTCACTGGCAGCCAACCAGAAAAGGCTCCCTTTATTCCCTCTCTTTGCCTCCTGCCAAGCAGCCGTTGCTTTATCCACGCTGGAATGCTTCCTGTAATACATGGGGTCTTAGCTTCTTAAGCAGCCTCATGATTGGCACCTTGTCAAAGCCTTCTGGAAATCCAAGTATACAACATCAACAGATTCTCCTTTGGCTCTACCTTGTTATTTCTTCCCTTGAGGAAACCATGCTGACTGTAGCATATTTTATCATGTTCCTCCAAGTACTCTGAAGCCACATCCTGGACGATCGACTACAATATTTTCCCAGCCACTGAGATCAGACTAACTGGCCTATAATTTCCTTTTTTTCTGTCTCTCTCCCTTCTTGAAGAGTGCAGTGACATTTGCAATTCTTCAGTCTTCTGGAACGATTCCAGAATCCAGTGATTCCTGAAAGATCAGTACTATTGCCTCCACAGTCTCTTCAGCCACCTCCTTCTGAACCTAGGGATGTAGACCACATGCCCAATGTGACTTATCTGCCTTCGGACCTCTCAGTTTCTGCAGACCATTCTCCTTACTAATGATAACTTCACACACTTCATAATCCTTACACCCAGAACTTCCAGCATACTGCTGATGTCTTCCACAGTGAAGACTGATGCCAAATACTTGTTCAGTTTGTCTGCCATTTCCTTGTTCCCCTTTACTACATCTAAGGCACCCATTAGTCTTATGAGACCATCGATCTGCGCCTGGAAAGCCTTCACTGTCCAGGGCGCAGGCCTGGGCAAGGTTGTATGGAAGATCAGCAGTTGCCCATGCTGCAAATCTCCCCTCTCCACGACACCGATGTTGTCCAAGGGAAGGGCAAGGGCTGATACAGCTTGGCACCGGTGTTGTCGCAGAGCACTGTGTGGTTAAGTGCCTTGCTCAAGGACACAGCATGCTGCCTGGGGCTTGAACTCATGACCTTCAGGTTGCTAGTCGAATGCCTTAACTACTTGGCCACGTGCCCAGATCTACAGCATTGTTTTCCAGTGGTCGGATATCCACTCTTGCCTCTGTTACAATTTATGCATCTGAAGAAACTTTTGATAACCTGGTTAATATCACCGGCCAGCTTACTTTTGTATTCAATCTCTACCTTAATTACTTTTTAGTTGCCTTCTATTGTTTTTTAAAAGATTCCCAGTCCCCTAATTATTGCTGTATTATATGCTCTCTCTCGGGCTTTTATGTCGGCTTTGACTTGTTAACCATGGTTGTGTCATCTTGCATTTAGAGTAGTTCCTCTTTGGGATGTATATATCCTGAGCCTTCCAAATTGCTTCCGGAAATTCCAGCCATGGCTGCTCTGCCATCATCCTTACTGGTGTTCCCTTCAAATCAATTCTGGCCAACTCCTCTTTCATGCCTCTGTGATTCCCTTTACTCCACTGTAATACTGATACATCTGACTTTAGTGCCACTTTCTGAAATTTCAGAGTGAATTCTATCATATTATGATCATTGCCTGTAAGGGTTCTTTTACCTTAATCTCTCTAATCAATCCCTGTTCATTGCACAATACTCAATCCAGAATAGCTGGACTCAGCCACAAGCTGCTCTTAAAAAGCCATCTTGCAGGCATTCTAGAAATTCCCCCGTTGGAATCCCGCACCAACCTGATTTTCCCAATCTACCAGTATGTTGAAGTCTCCCATGATACTATTGTAACATTGCCCTTTTGGCATGCATTTTCTATCTCCTGTTGTAACTTGTAGACCACATCCTTACTACTGTTTGGGGATCTGTATATAACTCCCATCAGGGTCTTTTTACCTTTGCAATTCTTTGGCTCTATCCACAATGTTTCAATGCCTTACAACCCTATGTCACCTCTGTAATGATTTAATTTCATCACTTACTAACAGAGCCATGCCACCCCTTCTGCCTTCCTGACTGTCCTTTCGATACAGTGTGTATCCTTGGGCATTAAGCTCTCAGATATAATCTTCAGCCACGATTCAGTGGCTTACAACATCATACATGCTGATCTGTAACTGTGCTGCAAATTCATCAACCTTATTTCATATACTGTGCGCATTCAAACAAGCCCGATAGAGTTCTTTGAGGAAGTGACCAGGCATATAGATGAGGGTAGTGCAGTGGATGTGACCTATATGGATTTTAGTAAGGCATTTGACAAGGTTCCACATGGTAGGCTTATTCAGAAAGTCAGAAGGCATGGGATCCAGGGAAGTTTGGCCAGGTGGATTCAGAATTGGCTTGCCTGCAGAAAGTAAAGGGTGGTGGTGGAGGGAGTTCATTCAGATTGGAGGGTTGTGACTATTGGTGTCCCACAAGGATCGGTTCTGGGACCTCTACCTTTCATGATTTTTATTAATGACCTGGATGTGGGGGTAGAAGGGTGGGTTGGCAAGTTTGCAGACGACACGAAGGTTGGTGGTGTTGTGGATAGTGTAGAGGATGTGTAGAGGATTTGTCGAAGATTGCAGAGAGACATTGATAGGTTGCAGAAGTGGGCTGAGAAGTGGCAGATGAAGTTCAACCCGGAGAAGTGTGAGGTGGTACTCTTTGGAAGGACAAACTCCAAGGCAGAGTTTAAAGTAAATGGCAGGACACTTGGTAGTGTGGAGGAGCAGAGGGATCTGGGGGTACATGTCCACAGATCCCTGAAAGTTGCCTCACAGGTGGATAGGGTAGTTAAGAAAGCTTATGGGGTGTTAGCTTTCATAAGTCGAGGGATAGAGTTTAAGAGTCGTGAGGTAATGGTGCAGCTCTATAAAACCCTGGTTAGCCCACACTTGGAGTATTGTGTCCAGTTCTGGTCACCTCACTATAGGAAGAATGTGGAAGCATTGGAAAGGGTACAGAGGAGATTTACCAGGATGCTGCCTGGTTTAGAGAGTATGCATTATGATCAATGATTAAGGGAGCTGGGGCTTTACTCTTTGGAGAGAAGGAGGATGAGAGGAGACATGATAGAGGTATACAAGACATTAAGAGGAATAAATAGAGTGGACAGCCAGCGCCTCTTCCCCAAGGCACCACTGCTCAATACAAGAGGACATGGCTTTAAGGTAAGGGGTGGGAATTTCAAGGGGGATATTAGAGGAAGATTTTTTACTCAGAGAGTGGTTGGTGCGTGGCATGGACTGCCTAAATCAGTGGTGGAGGCAGATACACTAGTGAAATTTAAGAGACTACTAGACAGGTATATGGAGGAATTTAAGGTGGGGGCTTATATGGGAGGCAGGGTTTGAGGGTCAGCACAACATTGTGGGCTGAAGGGCCTGTATTGTTCTATACTATTCTATGTTCTATGTATGTTAAATATAACACCTTTAATTGTGTATTCACCTTCGTCGATTTTGTCTGCCTTTTACTTTTTTGTAAAAGTAAAGACCCCTCCTTTGTGATTTTTTTTTTTTTTTTTTACAAATGACCTGGATGAAGAAGTGGGTTAGTAAGTTTGCTGATGACACGAAGGTTGGGGTGTTGTGGATAGTCTGGAGGGTAGAGAAGTGGCAGATGAAGTTCAACCCAGATTAGTGTGATGTTCATTTTGGTAGGTCGAGTTGAAGCACAGATTGATGGTAGGACTCTTAGCAGTGTGGAGGATCAGATGGATCTTGGTGTCTGTGATCATAGGGCACTCAAAGCTGCTGGTTGACAGTGTTGTTAAGAAGGTATGTGGTGTGTTGGCATTCATCAACCGTGGGATTGAGTTCAAGAGCCGAGAGGTAATTTTACAGCTATACAAGATCTTGGTCAGACCCCACTTGGAGTACATTCTTCCGTTCTGGTCACCTTACTACAGGAAGGATGTGGATACTACAGAGAGAGTGCAGAGGAGATTTAAAAGGATGTTGCCTGGATTGGGGAGCATGCCCTATGGGAATAGGTTGAGTGAACTTGGTCTTTTCTCCTTGGAGCGATGGAGGATGAGAGGTGACCTGATAGAGGTGTATAAGATGAGAGGCATTGATCGTGTGGGTAGCCAGAGGCCTTTTCCCAGGGCTGAAATGGCTAACATGAGGGGGCATAGTTTTAAGGTGCTTGGAAGTAGGTATAAGGGGGATGTCAGAGGTAAGTTTTTCCACAGAGTGGTAGGTACGTGGAGTGCACTGCCAGTGACGGTGGTGGAGACGGAAACATTGAAGGGACTCCTGGATAGGTACATGGAGCTTAGAAAAATAGAGGTAAGGAAATTCTAGGCAGTTTTTAAAGTACGTTACATGGTTGTCACAACATTGTGGGCTGAAGGGCCTGTAATATGCTATAAAATTCTGTTTGTGTTGCAACTCATCCTGTTGACTGCAATTTTGCCCTATCATCAACCGGTCCTTGCTAGGAGTCTCACTATACATTGCCCCTGTTATAGAGGCTTATAAAATCACGAGGGGTGTAGATAGGTTCATGAGTCACACTTTTTTCCTACATTGTGGAGTCTAAAATGTGGTCTTAAGGTGTGAGTGGAAAGATTTAAAGCAGATGTGGCAGGCGTGGATTGGGATGGGTTGTTTTATGGCAAAGAGATGTTTGGTTGGTGGGTGCTTTTCAAAAGTGAAATGTTGAATGCACAGAATTTGTATGTTCCTTTGGAGTAAAAGGCAAGGCTAATAGGATTAAGGGACTTTGGTTATCAAGCGATACTGAGGTCCTGGTTATCGAGGGATATTGAGGTCCTGGTTAAGAAAAGGAAGGATAATTAGGTGCTTGAGCGTGGTCATCTACGAATGGATCTTAAAGAGGGGAGAGATGCATCTTTTTACATCAGCGTTTACTTGGGAAACAGACATAGATTGTAGAATTGAGGCAAAAGCGCATTGAGCTTGTGGCAACACACACAAAATGCTGGGGAAACTCAGCAGGTCAGGCAGCATCTATGGAAATGAATAAACAGGTGACGTTTTGGCCTGAGACCATTCTTCAAGACATGGACTGTGTCTGGATTGCGGAAGAGGGGGCGCTGGCTGTTTTGAGGCAAGTTCGGGTGGGTATATCACCAGGGCCTGACAAGATGTCCCCCTTAGACTTTGTGGCAAGCTTAATGCAGAAACTCCAGAGGCCCTGGTAGAAAGTGTTAAAACATCTTTAGTCATGGATGAGGTGCCAGAGGACTGGAGAATAGCTGACCCCGGTCCATTATTCAAGTAAGGTTCTAAGAAATAGCCTGGGAGCCTGATATCAGTCATGGGTAAATTATGGGAAGGTATTCTAGAGAACAGGATTAATAAATAATTAATTGAGGCAGCCGCTTATTTGGGATAACTTTTAAAGAGCAGAAACTAACGGAGAAAATAGCTGGGATTTCCTTTGTTTATTTGGGACACAATGCCTCTTAATTGGGACAGGAGACTGTCACAGGACAGTTTCTAACTTGCCTCAGTCGCGTGCACTTCTGTGGCTGTTAGACTCTACACCATGCATAGAGCAAACATTTAAAAACAAGAAAATCATCAGTGTACAGAAGTTACCGCTGAGGTCTCTTTTAAATCTCTGCCCTCTTTTCTTGTATCTGTGTCCTGTAGGTTTGGGCAACCCAGCCCTGGGAAAAATTTTCAAGTTTAATTATCATTCAACCATAAGTCAATACAGCGTTCTCTCAGGGTCAAGGTGTAAGTACACAGCACAGCAAGCATAGTCCAATTCTCTCAGTGACACATCCCGCAGTGATGAACTGGGCTGACTCTGTTACCTTCTGTAGGATTTTCCATACCAGGCAGTGATGCAGCCAGTCAGTATACTCAACACAACACACGTATTGAAGTTTGTCAAACTTAACATTTTTAGCTTGGGAGAATCCACCTAATAATTATATTGGGTGTGTTCATTAAAAATGTACACCCAATTCAAATAGTAATTGTAAAACCAAAGCAATTCAGATAACAGAAGTGTAGGCTTGATTCTGCTGGAGAAAGCAGCTTCAGTTCACGTACACTACAGGCAAGTTTGCTAAATACTTGGGTATTTAGTCATTTTTCCCCATATGGGTTTATCCCATCATGACCTTCGATGCCTTGCCTATTTACGAGCCTGTTAAATGTACTAATTGTACCTGCCTCATCCACCACCAACTCTGCTAGTGCACTGTTTTTTTAAGAAAAAGAGAATTCTGCTGCACAGAGAACATGGTGTCACAATACTCATCGCAGTTCCTTTCTTCAGATCCTAATGCGAGGATCTCACCTGGTCCCTGAACTCCTCCATCCTGATCTAAAAGGCGCAAAAGTGCCTTTATTTCCTGCGGAGCATCAAGAAAGCTCACCTCTGTCCTAGGATACTGACGGACTTTTACCGCTGTACCATTGAGAGCATACTCACCAACTGCATCTCAGTGTGGTATGGCAATTGTCCCGTATCGGACCGCAAAGCACTCCAGTGTGTGGTGAAAACTGCCCAGCGGATTATTGGCACCCAATTGCCCACCATTGAGAACATCTACCATAAACGCTGTCTGGGCAGGGCGAAAAGCATTATCAAGGATGCATCTCACCCTTCATGGACTTTTTTACTCTCCTCCCATCCGGTAGGAGCTGCAGGAGCCTCCGCTCCCGCACCAGCAGGCACAGGAAGAGCTTCTTCCCTGAGGCCGTGACCCTGCTGAACCTCACATCACAGCCCTAAGCAGTATTGCACCCATATTGTACTGTCTCAGTACTTTTATATTTGTGTACTGTAACACTTTTTATTCGCAGTTATTTTGTAAATAACAGTATTCTTTGCATTTCTGGTTGGATGCTAACCGCATTTCATTGGCTTTGTATCTGGACTCGGCACAATGACAATAAAGTTGAATCTGTCTATCTATTGAATCTACCTATCGGTATCCTTGTATTTTCAAATCAGAATCAGGTTTAATATCACTGGTATGTGTCATGAAATTTTCAGTAGTACAGTGCAATACATTGTATTTACTGTGAATTACACTAAATATATAAAATAGTTAAATAAGTAGTGCAAAAATAGAGATAAAAGTAGTAGTGAGTTAGTGTCCATTCAGAAATCGGATGGCAGAGAGGAAGAAGCTGTTCCTGAATCGTTGAGTGTGAGCCTTCAGGCTTCTCGTTGGTAGCAATGAGAAGAGGGCATGACCTTGGGTGGTGGAGGTCGTTAATGATGGATGCAGCCTTTTTTGAGACATCACTCCTTGAAGATGTATTGAAGGCGGGCTGTATTGTGGTTGACTATGGATTGATGGCCCAAGGTTTTGACTTTGCGTGATTGTGATACTATTTGTGCTGGCTACCTAGTGTATGCTTGGTGCTGTGTGTGACTGCTGATGCTGTGTTTTGCACCCTGACCCCATAGTAACGATGTTTCGTTTGGCTGCATGGTTGAATGACAATTAAACTTCAATATTACAGAGGCTAGTGCCCATGATGGAGCTAACTGAGTTTACAACTCTCTGCATCTAACTTTGATCCTGTGCAATAGCCCCTCACCACCCTCCCCAAATACCAGATGGTGATGCAGCCAGTTAGAATGCTCTCCACAGTCCATCTGCAGAAATTTGCGAGTGTTTTTGACAATTGATCCAATGTGTGAAATGCTTTCTGTTTCTGTTTTAGGTTCCATTATTACCAGAATGTTTGTTCGTACAGTTATTCCTTTGTTTGGTGGGACTGGGATCGATGGGAGAGAGAGATTGACTGGATGGCGTTAAGTGGCATTAATCTCGCTTTGGCGTTTACCGGCCAAGAAGCCATATGGCAAAGAGTAAGGCATTTCTGACTGCTGTCATGTACTGTTCAGCAAGATCTTCTAACAAACTACAACAAATTCAGAGTGGATTAAATTATAGGCACGTTTATCACATGCAAGGGAAGTCTACCTCCATACGTTAAGTTGTGAGGTAACTTCAATCTTACAACTCAAAACAGACCATATTTATACTTTTAAAGAGACCAGGTTGTTCCATTTCATTGCATAATGTTCTTCATTCAGTCCATTTGTCTTTAGAGGCTTTTCCCCCACATGACAACTGTGTCCTGTTTTTCTGTTGTCAAAACATTCTTGCCATAAACACCCTCCTTCTCTCCCCCCCCCCCCCCAATCATAAAACACACACAGACTTCCGGTAAGCCTCCATCCAAACCAGCAAAGCACTCTGGGGTCACACAGGTTCCATTTTGTCAGATAACATTTCACAAAAGTTATAAATTCATAAAGACTTCAGGGTTGCAAATAAATTTCCACACTGCCGGCTAATTGAGAAAAATTCAGAATCCTTGTTGAAAGTATTAATACTAAATTATTTCCTTAAGATTGCCGGTCCAATTCCCTTTTGAAATCCCTGAGCTGACCATTTTCTTTTAGTTCTTGTTCCCTGCTACTGATCCATCTATCAGTGTAGACATTTTGCCTGTATCTGTCCCATTGTGATGCTTTACTCTTCAATATCTGTTTCTCTCTGAAAGGAAATCGGCCCTAGTTTCTCCAACAAGGCCCTATTTCTGAAGTTTATTCACTCTTGAAATTTACGTACAAAGGGAATTAGGAAGGTCAGAAGGGGTCATGAAAAGTCTTACATTGCTCCGTCCTCAGTGATCACCTTGGTCAGCACCTCAAAACTCAACCAAGTTAATAAGGCATGACTTACCCCAGCACAAAACCATTCTGACTGTCCCGAATTAGACCATGCTTTTCCAAATGCTCATAAATCCTGCTGCTCCAGTAACTTCCCTAACACTGGAGTGAGGCCCACTAGTTTATAATTTCCAATCTAAACTGCTTTCAGTCAGATGTGCCAAATAAATGAAACGTTTTGACGTTTTCCTCTCCGGCCATTCTTTCATTAATTTGGTTGAATCCTTCGTGGCACCAGGCCACGTTTATGTTGTGTGCTGAATAATTGTTGACTTGGACGTGCCACTCAAGCTGTCCAAGGCTTTTGTGACCGTGGTAGATTTCAGTCTGTTCACAACACCTCGGATACTGAAGTAGTTTGTTCCCACTGCAGAGTTTGGGATTTAGTGGAGCGGCCATTGTGTGAGTGGACCAGTGTTGGAGTGGGTGTTGAGGCTTTGGCTCATCGATGCTTTAGCGAGGAGAGGCTAGGCCTTGGGTAGATTTAAAAAAAAAATGATTTATTTCTTTTATTTCTTATTCCACATTTAGAGACGAGCACGATAGTGGACTGCTCCTCTTGTGGGATGTGGGCATGCAGGGAGACCTCCAGTGTCCCTGATAACTACAACTGCGAGAAGTGCATCCAGCTGCAGCTTCTAACATTCCATGTTAAGGAATTGGAGCTGGAACTGGATGAACTCCAGATCATTTGGGAGGCTGTGTGGGTGATAGACAGGGCATACAGGTAGGTAGTTATTCCCAACGTGCAGGATACAGGCAATCGGGTGACTGTTAGGAGGGAGAAAGGGGATAGGCAGCCAGTCGAGAGTACCCCTGTGGCTGTTCCCCTCAATAAAAGGTTCACCAGATTGGATACTGTTTTGTGGTGGGGGGGGGGAATGATCCCGAAGAGCCTGGCTCAGTGGTTCAGAAGGGAAGGGGGAGAAGGGACAAGCTGTAGCGATAGGGGAGTCATTAGTTAGGGGAACAGAAAGGAGGTTCTGTGGAAGAGAGCGAGATTCCCAGATGGTATGTTGCCTCTTGGGTACCAGGGTCAGGGACATCTCTGACCGAGTCCACAATGTTCTTAAGTGAAAGGGTGAGCAGCCAGATGTCGTGGTCCATGGTGGTACCAATGACAGGTGGGACGATTGACCAGCTTCTGCAGAGTGAGTTTAGGGAGTTAGGTGCTAAGTTAAAGGTCAGGACCTCCAGGGTTGTGATCTCAGGATTGCTACCTGTGCGATATGCTGGAGGGGCCAGAGATAGGAAGATCATACAGTTTAACATGTGGCTAAGGAGTTGGTGTTGGAGGAAAGGCTTCAGATGTTTGGATCATTGGTTTGTCTCTTCCAGGGAAGGTACAGAAGGAATGGTTTGCTCCTGAACTGGACGGGGTCTTGTATCCCAGCAGGAAGGTTTATTAGTGCTTCACGGGGCTTGTGGAACGGCGGGTGTTGTATGAAAGTTGCAGAGAGATGGGAACCAGGGTGCCAGAACAGATAGTGGAGAGGTTGTGTAGACATGCTGTTAAGTCATGAGTTGAAAGGTTTAGCATTGTGGGACTAAAGTTCTGTGCGTGTATATTTCAGTGTAAGGAGTATTGTAGGAAATACAGGAGTAACATGTAAGAATACAAAGTAGGGAAGGCAGATGAGCTCAGGGCATGGATCAATGCCTGGAATTATGATATTGTACGCATTAGTGAGACTTGGTTGCAGCAGGGGCAGAACTGGCAGGAGGGATTAAAGGAGGGGGATGACATTACTAGTCAGGGAAAATGACACGGCAGTCTGGAGAGCCCGTCTAGTGAGTCTTTATGGGTAGAGTTGAGGAGTAAGAAAGGTATGACCACGTTAACTGGGCTATGTTATAGACCACCCAACAGTCCACAGAATTTAGAGGAGCAAATTTGTAAAGAGATCGCAGACTGTTGGAAGAAACATAAGGTTGTTATAGAAGGTGATTTTAACTTTACACATATTGATTGGGATTCCCATACTGCAAAAGGGCAGAATGGGAATGATTTTGTCAAATGTGTTCAGGAAAGTTTCTTTCATCGGTACATAGAAGTCCCAACTAGAGAGTGCGATACTAGATCTCCTATTGCAGAATGAGACAGATGTTTGTATTGGGGACCACTTTGCATCTAGTGATCATAATGCCATTAGTTTCAAGGTAATTAAGTAAAAAGACAGGTCTGGTCCACGATTTGAGATTCTAAATTGGAGAAAGGTCAATTTTGTTGGTATCAGAAAGTACCTGGCAAATGTGGATTGGGACAGTCTGTTTTCTGCAAATGGTGTTCTTGGTAAGTGGGAAGCCTTCAAACGTGACATTTCAAGAGTACAGAGTTTGTAAGTTCCTGTCAGAAAAAAGGTAAAGATAACAAATGTAGGGAGCCCTGGGTTTTGAGGGATATTGAGGGAATACAAGGTGTACAGCAGGTATAGGCAGGTAGGAACAAATGAGGTACTTACGGAGTACAAGAAATGCAAGAGAAGGGCTAAAAGAAGACACGAGGATGTTCCAGCAGACAAGGCGAAGGAGAATCTGAAGGGCTTCTACAGATCTATTAAGAGCAAATGGATAGTAGTGGACAAAATTAGTCCTCGAAGATCAGAGGTAATTCGTGTGCGGAGCCAAGAGATGGGGAGAGATCTTAAAGGGATTTTTTCCACCTGCATTTAGATTCAAGATTCAAAAGACTTTATTGTCATTCTAACCATACATCAGCTCTGCAGGGCAGAATGAGACCGTGTTCCTCAGGGGCAGTGCAATCATAATATAACAAACGCAACACTAAATAATAAACATAACAATAAATAGTAAAACACAACAGCCACATGTCAGTTAAAATCAGTTATAAGTGTCCAGTGCAAGTTAAAAGTGCCCAAAGCAGAGTCAGGTGGAGCAGCTACTTAGCAGTCTGACTGCCTGTGCGAGGAAGCTGTTTAGTAGCCTTGTGGTTTTAGTTTTGATGCTCCTGAAACGTTTGCCTGATGGCAGAAGAACAAACAGTTCATGGAGAGGGTGTGAGGGGTCTTTAATGATGTACCGTGTCTTCTGGAAGCATCGACTCTGAAAGAGGTCTTGGACAGAAGGTAGGGAGACCCCAGTAACCTTCTCTGCTCCCCTAACCACCCTCTGCAAGGCTTTTTTGTCAACAGCACTGCAGCTGGAGTACCAGCTTGTGATGCAAAAGGTCAGCACACTCTCAACCACGCCTCTAGAATGTAGTTAAGATGTTAGTGGGGAGTGTTTTACTCGTGAAACACACAGTCTATAGAAGTGAGATAAAGTATCTGCGAGGTCATGGACCCTGTACATATTACAGAGGAGGTGTTTGCTGCCCTGGGCCAAATTAGGGTGGGTAAATCTCCAGACCAGTGTGTTCCCTTGGACCCTCTGGGAGGCTAGTGCAGAAATTGCAGGCGCCCTAGCAGAGATATTTAAAACATCCTTTGCCATAGGTGAGGTGCTGGATTGGAAGATTGCTAATGTTGTTGAGCTATTTTTAAAAAAAAGGTTGAAAACATAAAGCAGGATATTATAGGCTGTTGAGCCTGACATCATTGGTGGGAAAATTATTGGAGTTCTAAAGAACTGGATATATATGTATTTGGATAGACGGGCTGATTAGGAAATCTTAACATGGCTTTGCGCATGGTAAGTTGTGTCTAACCAATCTGAGAGTTGCAGGGAAGTTGACGAAGGCAAGGCAGTGGATGTTGCCTGCATGGACTTTGACGAGGTCTTGCATGTGAGGTTGGTCAAAGAGATTCAGTTACTTGGCATTCAAGATGAGGTAGTAAATTGGATTAGACGTTTGTCTGGTGGAAGAAGTCAGAAAGTGGTCACAGATGGTTGCCTGTCTGACTGGAAGCCTATGATTAGTGGAGTGCCCTACGGATCGGTGCTGGGTCCTTTATCGTTTGATATCTAAAGTAACAATCTGGATGATAATGTAAACTGGGTCAGCAGATTTGCAGATGATGCCACAATTGGGCGTGAGGTGGGCAGTGAGGAAGTCTATCAAAGCTTGCAGTGGGATCTGGATCGGGGGAATTTAATGCAGACAAGTGTGAAGGTGTTGCATTTTGGGAGAACCAACCAGGGTAAGTCTAACACTGTGAATGGTGGGGCCGTGAGGAGTGCAGTGGAACAAGGGGACCTGGGAATACAGGCCCATAATTCATTGAAAGTGTTGTTACAGGTCGATAGGGTTGTATAGAAAGCTTTTGGCACTCTGGCCTTCATAAATCAATGTATTGAGGACAGGAGTTGGGATGTTATGTTGAAATTGTATAAAATGTTGTTGAGGCCTAATTTGGAGTATTGTCTAGTTTTGGTCACCTACCCACAGGAAAGATATCAATAAGGTTGAAAGAGTACAGAGAAAATTTACAAGGATGTTGCCAGGACTTGTGGACCTGAATTACAGGGAAAGGTTGAATAGGTTCGGACCTTATTCCTTGGAACGTGGAAGATGGAGAGGATTTGATAGAGGTATACATGCTTTTTCCACTGAGATTGGGTGGGACTAGAGCTGGAGGTCATGGCTTAAGGGTGAAATGTTTAAGGGGAACATGAGGGGGACTCGGGGTGGTGAGAGTGTGGAACGAGCTGACTGCTGTGCAAGTCGTACATTCAAGGTACATTTCAATATTTAAGAGAAATTTGGATAAGTACGTGGTTGGGGCGGTATGAGGGCTATGATCTGTATACAGATCGATGGGACGAGGCAGTTTAAATGGTTCGGCACATACTAGTGCCTGTTTCTGTACTGTAGTGTTCTATGACTCTCTGATCAGCCCCACTCCTCAAACTACAACTATAGAAATAGATCCGGCGCTATGAGGCCCTTTGTTGGTTGGTTTTGACCACGGGCGTTGTGTCCTAGCTGTCATACACAAGCTAGGTCATCCTGCTCTGAATGAAACTCGGAAAGCTATTCTACCACCCGTAATTCAGCAGCATGAGGTAACACTTGTGTCAGTGGAGATCCGACACTGGAGAAGGACGGTCCCAGCCAGGACAGGGAGACCGGATGAATTTGCATCCCACCCTCTGCTCTGTTTATTAGTGCTTCACAGCACCAGTCACCTGGGTTCATTTCCGTAAGGAGTTTATATGTTCCTCCCTGTGACGGCATGGGCTTTCTCTGTCTGCTCCGGTCGATAGATTAATTGGTCATCGTAAATTGTCCCGTGGTTGGGCTGGGGTTAAATCGGGGATTGCTGGGCCATGTGGCTCGAAGGGCCGGAGGGGCCAATTCTCAGTAAACAAATAACTGTAAAGTTGCTGTTGATTCAAAGTGTTCTTTTTCTTACTTTTCTTTCAGGTATATCTTTCACTTGGACTCACACAAGCTGAAATCAATGACTACTTTGTTGGACCTGCATTCCTTGCGTGGGCCCGGATGGGCAATATGCACAGCTGGGCGGGGCCGTTGTCAGATTCCTGGCATAAAAATCAGTTAAATCTCCAGGTAATTATTGATCAGCCTTGGACAATCAATTATTTTATGTTTAAAGCACCAGACATCTCACATTGAAGTATCCATCACCAGCAGCATAGAGTACAGCACCGAAGCAGGCCATTTGGCCCATCTAGTCTGTGCTGACCCATTTAAGTGTCTGCTCCCATCGACCTGCACCCAGACCATATCCCCGCTAAACAGATTTCTCTTGCATGTTGAAATCAACCGTGCATCCACCACTTGCGCTGGCAGCTCGTTCCACACTCGCACCACCCTCAGAGGGAAGAAATTTCCCCTTAAACACTTCACCTTTCACCCTTAACCCATGACCTCTAGTTCTAGTCTCATCCAAACTCGGTGGAACAAGCCTGCTTGCATTTGCCCTGTCTAAGTTAATACCTAGCACTCAGTTAATAGTTCCAAACGACTGTATACCCTGCACGGCAACCCCTGACAAACTGTAGCTGCAAGTTTGAACATCCAGGAGGCAGAACAATGGAAAGTGCATTTTGTTGAACGGAAACAAAAGACAATTAAGATTGACTGACAAGGCTGGAATCCAACCAGGGAATTTTGGGAAGACTTTGCCTCTGATTCCACTGCCTTCCAGTGTGACTCTATGTATTACAACTGTTTGTGTAAAAACTGGGGGTAGAAGGGTGGGTTGGCAAGTTTGCAGACGACACAAAGGTTGGTGGTGGTGTTGATAGTGTAGAGGATTGTCGAAGATTGCAGAGAGACATTGATAGGATGCAGATGTGGGCTGAGAAGTGGCAGACGGACTTCAGCCCGGAGAAGTGTGAGGTGATACACTTTGGAAGGACAAACTCCAAGGCAGAGTACAAAGTAAATGGCAGGATACTTGGTAGTGTGGAGGAGCAGAGGGATCTGGGGGTACATGTCCACAGATCCCTGAAAGTTGCCTCACAGGTGGATAGGGTAGTTAAGAAACCTTATGGGGTGTTAGCTTTCATAAGTTGAGGGTTAGAGTTTAAGAGTCGCGATGTAATGATGCAGCTCTATAAAACTCTGCTTAGGCCACAATTGGAGTACTGTGTCCATTTCTGGTCGCCTCACTATAGGAAGGATGTGGAAGCATTGGAAAGGGTACAGAGGAGATTTACCAGGATGCTGCCTGTTTTAGAGAGTGTGCATTATGATCAGAGATTAAGGGAGCTAGGGCTTTACTCTTTGGAGAGGAGGAGGATGAGAGGAGACATGATAGAGGTGTACAAGATATTAAGAGGAATAGATAGTGGATAGCCAGCGCCTCTTCCCCAGGGCACCACTGCTCAATACAAGAGGACATGGCTTTAAGGTAAGGGGTGGGAAGTTCAAGGAGGATATTAGAGGAAGGTTTTTTACTCAGAGAGTGGTTGGTGCATGGAATGCACTGCCTGAGTCAGTGGTGGAGGCAGATACACTAGTGAAGTTTAAGAAACTACAAGACAGGTATATGGAGGAATTTAAGGTGGGGGGTTATATGGGAGGCAGGGTTTGAGGGTCAGCACAACATTGTGGGCCGAAGGGCCTGTACTGTTCTATGTTCTATATCTTTCTTTCAAAGCCATGCATATTTTAACTAACACAGAGTTGGGCAGACATTTATAATTCATGATGGTAGATGATTAGACTGGTTTGCGAACTGTGGCTTTCTTTGCACAATCATTCAGGGATTTTAGGATTTTTATAGCAAGGTCTCTTCATTCTTTGGTACTCTGTCATACCCTGAGGAGTACTAAGGAACATTCAGTCATAAATGTCTGCTCAAATCTGTCTGATTTCAAAATATGCATGTCTGTGGAAGACATAGCACGAAAAATGTTGTACGTCCTATGCTTAATTAGAACCCCCTCCCCACCCCTGCAGAAGTCGTAAACTCAGTCAGCTCCATTGTGAGCACTAACCCTTCCCCGCATCCAGGCCATCTTCACAGAGCGATGCCTCAGGAAGGCAGCACCCACCATTAAGGTCCCCCATCACCCAGGACAGGCCATCTTCTCATTGCTACCATCAGGGAGCAGGTACATGGGTCTGACGGTACAGGAACAGCTTCTTCCTCTCTGCCATCCGATTTCTGAATGGACTTTGAACCCATGAATACCACCTCACTACTTTTTGTGCTAACATATATTTATATATTTGCGTATGTATATGTTTGTGTGTGTGTGTATATATAATTTTTTAAAAGTTAAATGATAAAAATGATAACTTGTAACTATGTATTTTTTAACTGTAATTTGCAGTTTCTGTTATTACGGTTTGCAGTGTACTACAGCAGCATAACAAGCTTCAAGACCCTTCACCAGTGATATTATACCTGATTCTGATAATGTATTGCCACGAGATATCTCTGCATCCACTCTATCCGGGCCCTTCACCATTCTATAGGTTTCAATGAGGTCAGCCCTCATCCGGCTGAATTCCAGTGCATACAGGCCCAGAGCCATCAAACGCTCTTCATAAGACAAGCCATTCAAAGCTGGAATCATTTTCGTGAACCTCTTTTGAATCCTTTCCGGTTTCAGCACATCCTTTATAAGATGAGGTGCCTAAAACTCTTCACAATACTCCAAGTGAGGCCTCATCGGCGATTAATAAGTCCTTGCTTTTATATTCTTGTCCTCTTGAAATGAATGGTGATGTTGCATTTGTCTTCCTCACCACAGACTCAACCTGCAAATTAACCTTTAGGGAATCCTGCACAAGGACTCCCAAATCCCTTTGTGCCTCAGTTATTTTGCATTTTCTCTCCATTCAGAGAATAATGTACTCTTTTATTTCTTCTACCAAAGTGCATGACCATACACTTCCTGACATTGTATTCCATCTATTTCTTTGCCCATTCGCCTAATCTGTCCCAAATCCTCTCTACTTCCTCAAAACTATCTATCCCTCCACCTATCTTAATATAGTCCGTAAACTTTGCAACAAAGCCATCAATTCCATTATCCAAATCATTGACATATAACATAGAAAGGAATCGGTCCCAACACAGACCACTGTGGAACAACACTAGTCACTGGCAGCCAACCAGAAAAGTCTCCCTTTATTCCCGTTCTCTGCCTCCTACCAATCAGCCACTGCTTTATCCAGTATGATATGGAGAGCAAGCTGTTGCCCATGTAGCAGGCTGCCCCTCTCTACGCAGATGATGAATCCAAAGGAACCGTGGAGACTGGTGCAGTTTGACTAGTAACCTGCCTTTGCCCCTTCTGTCAGTAGAAACGGTTCCACTGGGCTTAGTAACTAAACCACACATGAAGGCCAGAAGCTATTTGAGACACACACCATTGGGAGCATTTAATAGGTAGTGGGAGCTTATGCCCACAACCACACCTGGCTCTAACAACATTAAGAACTCTAATCTTTATAAACTTATGAACCTTTGACAAGTCACCTCTCATCCCTCACTGCTCCAAAGAAAAAAGGCCCTAGCTCAGTCAGTCATTCCTGAAAAAAACATTTTCTCTAATCCAGGCAGCATCCTGGTAAATCTCCTCTGTTCTCTCTCCAGCTTTAACATCCTTCCTTTCATGAGGCGACCAGAACTGAACACACTATTCCTAAGTGTGGTGTCACCAGAGTTTCATGGAGCTGCAATATAACCTTGCAGCTCTTGAACTCATTCTCGTGACTAATGAGGGCCAGCACACCACCTGCCATCTTAAGTGCCCTGTCAGCCTGGAGTGATTTGTGGGCTTGGACCCCAAGATTCCTCCCCTTGCTGAGGATCCTGCCTTTAGGTTTGAACTTCCAAAGTGAATCACTTCACACTTTTCCGGATTGAACTCCATCTGCCACTTCTCAGCCCAGCTCTGAATCCTGTCTATGTCCCGCTGTAACCTGCGACAACCTTCTGCACTCTCCACAACACCTCCAACCTTCACGTCACCTGGGGAAGTCCTGGGGACGGTGTTGGTTGTATGAAGATAGATAAGCCTGGGGCTTTGTTAGGTTCAGATAAGTCTGGGGCCTTACCAAGAACACAATGGGAATCTAGAGAGGAAATTGCAGAAGCCCTGGTTGAGATTTCTTCATTGTCAATGGATTAGCAATGGATGAAATGCCAGGAGACTGGAGGGTGGAGCCTTTTCAGCCTTGCTTTAAAAAAAAATCTGGGAAATATAAATACAGTACAAAAGATTCTGCAGTTGCTGGAAGTCTTGAGCGACACATGCAAAACGCTGGAGGAACTCAACAGTTCAGGCAGCGACTATGGAAATGAATGAACAGTCAGTGTTTCAGGCCGAGACTCTTCTTCAGGACTGGAGAGGAAGGGGGCAGAAACCAGAATAAGAAGTTAGGGGGAGAAGAAGAATCAGGCAGGTGACAGGGCAGGTGGGTGAGTTGGGGAGGAATATAAACTGACAGGTGATGAGTGAGACCAGGTGAGGGGGAAGGTAGGTGGAGGAGGGGGATGATAAGTGGAAAAGGTAAAGGGCTGAAGGAAGAGTCTTAAATGAAGGAGGAGGTTTGAATTGGCTTGCTCCTTATTCTGAAGTGAAAAAAAAAAAGGGAAGTGATGGGCAGGCAAGGAGCAGAGAAAGGGGTGAGAGATTGAGGAAGGGTAAAGGAGGTAAAGGATAGCGGCAGGAATACTGAAAGAGGAAGTTGATGTTTAGGTCTTGAGATTGGAGGCAGTCCAGATGGGATATGAGGTGTAGCTCCTCAGCCTGAGAGTGGCCTCATTATGGCAGTAGAGGATGCCAATATCAGAATGGGAATGGAAGCAGAGTTGAAATGGGTGGCCACCGGGATGTCCGGTATTTTGTGGTGGACAAAAAGAAGGTGCTTGATAAAATGGTCGCCTGATCTGTGTTGCGTCTCACTGAGATAGAGGAAGCCTGAGAACTATAAACCAGCAAACCGAATATTTGTGGTAGGAGAAAGGGCAAAGAAGTAGCAGATGGAATTCAGTGTCGGGAGGTGTATGGTCATGCACTTTGGAAGAAGAAATAAAAGGGTAGACTTATTTTCTAAATGGAGAGAAAATTCAAAAATCCGAAGTGCAAGGGGACTTGGGAGTTGCTGTGCAGGATTCCCTAAAGGTTAATTTGCAGGTTGAGTCAGTGATGAGGAAGGTAAATGCAATATTGAGGCTTTATAAAGCACTGGTGAGGCCTCACTTGGAGTATTGTGAGGAGTTTTTGGGCCCCTTATCTTAGAAAGGATGTGTTGGCATTGGGCAGGGTTCATAGGAGGTTCACGAACATGATTCCAGGATTGAACAGCTTGTCATGAAGAGTATTTGATGGCTCTGGGCCTGTATTTACCGCAATTCAGAAGAATGAGTGGGGAATCTCATTGAAACCTATTGAATGTTCAAAGACCTTGACAGGGTGGGTGTAGAGAGGATGTTTTCTGTGGTGTCGGAGTCTTGGACCAGAGGGCACAGCCTCAGAATAGAGGGACGTCCATTTAGAACAGAGATGAGAAAGTTCTTCAGCCAGAGAGTGGTGATTGTGGAATTTGTTGCCAAAGGTGGCTGTAGAAGCCAAATCGTTGGGTATATTTAATGCAGAGGTTGATAGATTATTAATTATTTAGGTCATGAAGGGTTATAGGGAGAAGGAAGGAGATTGGGGCTGAGGGAAATGGATCAGTCATGACAAAATGGGCCAAATGGCCTAATGCTGCTCCTAAATCACATAGAGAGTTTCTGAGCACTAGGCCTCATGCATTCGGAAAGGCAAGTTGATGAGGGGTAAGTAGCACGACTTTGTGAGTGGGAGATCATGTCTCATGAATTTGAGGAAGTAATCAAGAAGATCGATGAATGTAGAGCATTAAACGTGGTCTCTGTGGTCTTCAGTAAGACCCTTGATAAAGGTTTCACATAGTAGGAAGGTCAATGAGTGTAGAACGTTCAATGCGGCCTCTGTGAAACTCAGTAAGAAGGAAGGTCGATGAGTATAAAGTATTAGACATGGTCTCTTTGGACTTCAGTAAAACCTGTGATAAAGGTGCCACAGGCCAAAAGCAGATGTAGCAAGTTGGCGAATTGGATCCATTGCTGAGGGTGATGGTGGTAGATTGTTTCTCGGACTGGAGCTTGGTGACTAGTGTTTCCTGTAGACCACAGTATTGTGTGATGTCTGTACCTACAACTGTGATGAGAATGTATGAGGCATGGTTAGTAAGTTAGCAGATTGTAATGTTGGCAGTGAAGGTGGTTTTCAGGAGTGAAGGCAGTGGGGGGGGTGGAATCTTGATCAGCTGGGTAAGCCAAGTAATGGTAATTAGAATTTAATATAGCTTTGTGCAGTATTACATTTCGGGCAAAAATGAGGGTTGGGCTTTCACTGTGAACAGTAGGGGAGCCTAGAGTGTTGCAAGATAGAGGGACCGATGTGTACAAGTTCCCTGAATTTGCTGTCATGGGTAAGCAGGGTGGTGAAGTACTGGCCTTCATCAGTCAGAGAACTGAGTATAGGAGATGGGATGTTACGTTGTGAGGTTGCACATGGAATATTCTGTTCAGTCTTCGTATTAGGAAATATCACGCTGGAAAGAATAGAGTTGAGATTTAAGAGGACATTGTTGGGCTTCAAGGGACTGAGTGCAGGAGGTGTGATCAAGTCAAGTTTAACGATATGCATATATATAATGTATATAAAAATTCGACAACGTTTCTTGGAACCAGAGTGTAAAGCACAGCAGTACGTATAATGCACAATGACTTATGAAGGTACAGACAAAATCTACAGATGAATCACACATAAATAACATACTAAAGTGCATAAATTAAATTCTATAAGGTATGGAACAGGTTAACTAGTGACACTTTGAATATGATGTGGCAGGGAGTTTAGAAGCCTAATGGCCTGAGGGAAGAAACTGTTTCCCACCCTGACTGTTCTTGGAGTCTGCTGCCGGATGGTAGAAAGTCAAAGAGGATGCTGGATGGATGAGTGGGATTCTTAATAATGCTGAGGGTCCTGCTTCTGATAAATGTCCCCGATTGATGGCAGGGAGACCCCTGTGATTCTCTCAACTGTTCTTGCGGTCCTCTGTGGGGACTTTTGGTCTGAAGCTCTGCTGCTCCCATATCAGATGGAGATGCAACTTGCTCTCCTGTAAAATTAATTTAAGACGGGTGGGGGGAGCCTTGCCTGCTTCAATCTCTTCGATGACAAAGATTGGGCACTTTGGGACATTTTCTCATTGGACCATAGGAGAATGAGGACTGATCTTGTAGAAATGTATACAATTCCGAGAAGCATTTCAACCTGGTGGCAAGAATATCAGTAAAAAAAATCCTGTCCCCCCCTTCCTCTATTCCCCACTCGGATCTCCTGACTCTCCTCACCTGCTTATTGCCTTTCCCTGAGTTCCCTCCTCCTACCCTTTCTTCCATTGTCTGCTCTCCTCTCCTATCAGATTCCTCCTTTTGCAGCCCTTGACCTTTCCCACCCACCTGGCTTCACCTATTACAGTGTTTCACAATCTTTTTTTTAGCCCAAAGCCCCCTAAAGCACCTTCATCCTTGCCAATGCCACCCCACCCCTCCCCCAAGCACTTTCATACTTGCCAATGCCCCTCTTAGGCACAATATACTTTCCAGTACCCCCATCATGTCTACCGTATGCTAACATGAAAAAAGATGATTGTGCCTTAAATTTTTATGTCTTTAAGCCTAGCTTGCACAGTACCTGTGTGCTGTACAGGAGCTTTGATATCAGTGTGATTCTTGAGCTTGATGGATTTTAGCAAGAGTTGAAATATCTGGTTCAAGTTGTGACAACAAAAGCCTTAAGTCCTCATGTGTAACAGTGTCCAAGCGATTTCTGTTTTTCATGAGTATGTGGTTCACTGTACTGAAGCCTCTTTCAATGAGGTAGGAGGATGGAAATCCAATGAAGAGCAGTTTGGCTCTTCCTCAAAGACCAGGAAACTTCATATGACAGTGTAGCCACATACCACAAAAGCTGATTTTTTTTTTTTTTTTTGAAAAGCTTTTTTGCTTCTTCATCGTTCTGAATTTCGATAATTCCTTCTTGCAAGCACTCTTTGTGTTCTTCCACCTTGCAAAGAATTGGGTGAATTATTTAGCCTGGAATTTCCAGATCGTTCAAATGCTTGAATCAATTCAGAAAATCCTTCTTCAGTGACTGCAGGTGTAAGTAGTACTCTTGCAAATCACTGTCTGTGAAAGAGAGTGTCTTACTTTCCATGCAGGAAAAGTGAGAACATTCTTTTCCCAATGTTTTGCTTATATATTTCCAATTTTCCAATAAAAGTGGACAAGGCATTTTTTTGTGGATTAAATTTGAAACTCTCACCTGCAGTTTCATATTTAGACTGTTCATTTTGTCATACAGATTGGTTAGGTATGCCACATCTCCATGCAGAAATTTAATCTTGTTCCCCAAACGCTTGTCAACTTCGAGCAAAAATTCAACCACTGTGTTAAAAAGATCAAGGAAACATTTTAAGCAGCAGCCTTTTGACAGCCAACACACTTCAGTGTGAAGAAGCAAGCGTTCAAACTCTTCAATGTTATCTTGGCATAACTGGTGAAATATTCTGCTATTTAATGGATGAGCTTTAATTTTGTTGACAGCAGATATTACAAGTCATGTTTGAAAAAAGTCCCTGGCTGAGGTTTTTGGCTGCGAGGTGTTGATGATGAATTGCAAACAGACTTGGAATTTCTTTTTTCATAAATACTGCTAAACCAGAGTGGTGACCTGTCACATACAGTGGTAGGCAAAAGTTTGGGCACCCCTAGTCAAAATTTCTCTTACTGTGAATAGTTAAGTGAGTAGAAGATGAACTGATCTCCGAAGGTCATAAAGTTAAAGATGAAACATTCTTTTCAACATTTTAAGCAAGATTAGTGTATTATTTTTGTTTTGTACAATTTTAGAACCAGCTGGTGGTGTAGTGGCGGCATAAGCGCTGGACTTTGGGACGAGAGGTCCCGAGTTCGAATCCGGCTGGCTCCCTTCCATGCTCTCTATCTGTGCTGGGTTAAAGGCTGGTGATCTCTTTTTTTTAAAAAAAAAACAACTCACCTGGCAGAAGGCAATGGCAAACTACTGCCGTAACTTGCCACGTATCTGCCAACTGGAAATTTCAGGTCAATTTTGGAGTGAGAAAAGGAAAGGAGCACCATGCAAAAGTTTGGACACCTCAACTTTTGAGCTTTCAGATAACTTTTACCAAGGTCTCAGACCTTAATTAGCTTGTTAGGGCTATAGGCTGATTTATACTTCTGCGTAAACTTGACGCCGTTGGTACGGTGTCGCCGCAAACCCTATGCAGTGCCCTACACGGATCCCTATGCCGTAGCCTGATGCGCACCTCTCCCAAAATGGAACTACGCGTCGCGGCAACGCAGACCACAACAACTGTGATTGGTCCGCTTGGTAGCATCGCATTTCCTGCTACGCTGCAATAGCTTCCTGTTGGGCGACTGAAGGGCAGGGAAGGAACTCTGGCTGCAATGCTTTCCATAAAGCTTTACAGACCTCCGAAATTATGGAGGACGCATTTCGCTTTTAGGAAAAAAGACGCTCGCTTTAAATTTGTTTACCCCGAGAAAGACTACCATGACCATGAAGCCTTGCACAGGCAGGTGTGTGCGCATGCGCGACGTGCCTGAGTTACAGAGTGATGCAGACACACCGACGCACAAGTATAAATGCTCTCAACACGCGTAGGCCACTTGCGTAGGTTACGGCATCCATTTGACGCCCAAGTATAAGTCAGCCTTAAGTCTTGTTAGGAAAGGCCAGGTTATGCAAATTTCAAAGCTTTATAAATACCCTGACTCCTCAAACCTTGTCCCAACGATTAGCAGCCATGGGCTCCTCTAAGCAGCTGCCTAGTACTCTGAAAATTAAAATAAATGATGCCCACAAAGCAGGAGAAGGCTGTAAGAAGATAGCAAAGCATTTTCAGGTAGCCGTTTCCTCAGTTCGTAATGTAATTAAGAAATGGCAGTTAACAGGAACGGTGGAGGTCAAGTTGAGGTCTGGAAGACCAAGAAAACTTTCCCAGAGAACTGCTCGTAGAATTGCTAGAAAGGCAAATCAACACCCCTGTTTGACTGCAAAAGACCTTCAGGAAGATTTAGCAGACTCTGGAGTGGTGGTGCACTGTTCTACTGTGCAGCGACACCTGCACAAATATGACCTTCATGGAACAGTCACCAGAAGAAAACCTTTCCTGTGTCCTCACCACAAAATTCAGCATCAGAAGTTTGCAAAGGAACATCTAAACAAGCCTGATGCATTTTGGAAACAAGTCCTGTGGACTGATAAAGTCAAAATAGAACTTTTTGGCCACAATGAGCAAAGGTATGTTTGGAGAAAAAAGGGTACAGGGTTTCATGAAAAGAACACCTCTCCAACTGTTAAGCACAGGGGTGGATCGATCATGCTTTGAGCTTGTGTTGCAGCCAGTGGCACGGGGAACATTTCACTGGTAGAGGGAAGAAAGAATTCAATTAAATACCAGCAAATTCTGGAAGCAAACATCACACCGTTTGTTTTAAAAAAAAAAAAAAAAGCCGGAGATGAAGAGGATGGCTTCTACAACAGGATAATGATCCTAAACACACCTCAAAATCCACGATGAACTTCCTCAAGAGGCGCAAGCTGAAGGTTTTGCCATGGCCCTCACAGTCCCCTGATCTAAACATCATCGAAAATCTCTGGATAGACATCAAAAGAGCAGTGCATGCAAGACGGCCCAAGAATCTCACAGAACTTAGAAGCCTTTTGCAAGGAAGAAAGGGCGAAAATCCCCCTAACAAGAATTGGAAGACACTTAACTGGCTATAGAAAGCGTTTACAAACTGTGATACTTGCCAAAGGGAGTGTTACTAAGTACTGACCATGCAGGGTGCCCAAACTTTTGCTTCGGGCCCTTTTCCTTTTTTGTTATTTTAAAAGGTGGAAATAAAAAGTAATCTTGCTTCAAATATTAAAGAAATGTGTCATCTTTAACTTTATGCCTTTTGGAAATCAGGTCATCTTTTACTTAACTATTCACAGTAACAGAAATTTTGACCAGGGGTGCCCAAACTTTTGCATCCCACTGTATGGTGCTGCATCTATTGTACAAGAAATAATGTTCCTAATCAGAATGCTTTTATCCTCAACATACATTTTGAGCTTGTTGATTGATATTCCATTGTTATTTGTTTTAACTTTTTACAAAAGAGAATCTCTTCATAAACTTTTCCATTTTTGATAAACCATACATATGCCATTAGGAAAGCATCGTTGTCTCGCACAGTTGACTCATCCAGTAATATCCCAAATTCTGATTTTTGTTATCTCTGCACAGTTGAAACTCAGTGTCTTCACTCATTTCATCAATATGAGCTGCAGGGTTATTTCTCAGGAACTGATTTAAAAATACTGGTATCCATTTTGAGAACACTGGTGAGCACTTCTGATACAGCAGGCATTATTAATCTTTCACCAATTGTATAAGATTTTCCACACTTTGCTATCATTTTGGAAATGTTATAAGAAGCAATGAGACCACGATCAAGGTCACTTCTACCTTTCTTGGCAAATAACTCAAGTGTGCAATGCTTTTCAAATGCTTCTTTCATCTTCTGGAAGTGAGTAATACCATAAGTGACCTTTCAGGGTGCCTTGTATGGCAGTGTTCCTGCAATTTTGATGCTCTCATTGCTTCATTAGACAGTATGGCATTACAAATTAGACACATGGGTGTCACTGATCTGATGGGAAAGGAATAAAGCCACACTCCAGGTTCGTAACACTGTATTGACGCACTTTCTGTAGTTTCTGTTTCTTAGCAGGGTTAGAATTCAAGTCTTCACTGAATTCGGACTCAGAGATTGGGGCATATATATTTATCCATCATTAACGGGGCTAAATTTAAATTAAAAAGATAACACAACCTGGGAATGCCTTTCGGGTGTGGCGACGGCAGTGGGTTGACACGGCCAGTCAGGTCTCGTGCCTCGAGTTAGTGTGCCACTTACCACACCCCTTCAAGAATCTTGAATGCCCCTCCCCCCTGACAATTTCTGTATCCCCTAACCCCTCCTAGGACATGCAACTGCCCTCTTGGGGGCAGTGCCACTCCATTGGGAATCACAACCTATCACCTAGCTAGCCTCTACTCCACCCACCTTTATTAAAATTCTGGTATCTTCCCCCTTCCTTTCCCGTTCTGAGAGGGGGTTTCGGCCTGATACGTTGATTGTTCATTCATTTCCCTGGACAATGCCTGACCTGAGTTCCTCCAGTATTTTCATGTGTTGCTTTGGATTTCTAGTAACTGCAGACTTTCTCGTGTTTGTGATTTCTCACTGCTCTAATTTGCCACCCAACATTCTCCTTGGCAATCCTCTGCTTACTTCAAAAATGTGTTCTTTTATTCATTACAGATTGTTTTATTTTCCAGGTTGAGCTTTTCTGTTTCTCTCTTGCTGTCCGGGTGATTCATGAAATTGGATTTCCACGCTGATCATCTTCAATTCTGTCGCAGACTTTGTTAGCTTCTCTGACACAGTTCTTTTGATCGCTTTGGTTCCCCTTTTGTTCTCTCTGTCTTTTGATTAGTATCCATGACGTTTACTCTGTGTTGAACTGGGGCTGTGGCCTGCACCGGTTTCAGTGATGCCCGGCTTTGTGTCTGTGTGGTCCTGTGATGTTTGCTTGGCTCTGCATTGAACTGGGGCTGTGGCCTGCTCTGGTTTCAGTGATGCCCGGCTTTGTGTCTGTGTGGTCCTGTGATGTTTGCTTGGCTCTGCATTGAACTGGGGCTGTGGCCTGCTCTGGTTTCAGTGATGCCCGGCTTCGTGTCTGTGTGGTCCTGTGATGTTTGCTTGGCTCTGCATTGAACTGGGGCTGTGGCCTGCTCTGGTTTCAGTGATGCCCGGCTTCGTGTCTGTGTGGTCTCGTGACAGTTGCTGGGCTCTGTGTTGAACTGGGGCTGTGGCCTGCTCTGGTTTCAGTGATGCCCGGCTTCGTGTCTGTGTGGTCCTGTGATGTTTGCTTGGCTCTGCATTGAACTGGGGCTGTGGCCTGCTCTGGTTTCAGTGATGGCTGGCTTCATGTCTTCCATAAAACTCAAGTTCTGAATGGTGTTTGCTTATATTGTTTGCACAATTTGTGTTTTATTTCTCTCTCTGTGCTTTGAGTGTTTGACAGTTTTTTTTTCTTGGGTTCTTTTGGGGTTTCTTTGTTTTGTGGCCATCTGTAAGGAGATGAATTTCAAAGTTGTATGTAGTATACTTTGATAATATGGCAATAGTTCAAATTTCTAACTTTTTTTGTTTTGAAGTCTAGATCTTGGTAGATAGAAAATACTTATTGTGTTGTTGCTGTTTGCTTCTAGCATAACACCACAGTTCGAACGTTGAAATGGCTCAATTTAATCTCAGGGAATGTATACCCTATGCAACCTAATATTCTTACTTTTCACAAAGACGTCCACAAAGGATGAAAGTTAGTAACATCAGAACCCCACAGGCCCCCCTCCCCCCTCCCCCCTCCCCCCCACGCACAAGCAGCTGCAGAAATGTCAACCCTCCATCTCTCCCTCTCCCCTCCATCTCTCCCTCTCCCCTCCATCTCTCCCTCTCCCCTCCATCTCTCCCTCTCCCCTCCACCTCTCCCTCTCCCCTCCGCCTCTCCCTCTTCCCTCCACCTCTCCCTCTCCCCTCCACCTCTCCCTCTCCCCTCCACCTCTCCCTCTCCCCTCCGCCTCTCCCTCTCCCCTCCACCTCTCCCTCTCCCCTCCATCTCTCCCTCTCCCCTCCATCTCTCCCTCTCCCCTCCACCTCTCCCTCTCCCCTCCGCCTCTCCCTCTTCCCTCCACCTCTCCCTCTCCCCTCCACCTCTCCCTCTCCCCTCCACCTCTCCCTCTCCCCTCCGCCTCTCCCTCTCCCCTCCGCCTCTCCCTCTCCCCTCCGCCTCTCCCTCTCCCCTCCACCTCTCCCTCTCCCCTCCACCTCTCCCTCTCCCCTCCGCCTCTCCCTCTCCCCTCCGCCTCTCCCTCTCCCCTCCGCCTCTCCCTCTCCCCTCCGCCTCTCCCTCTTCCCTCCACCTCTCCCTCTCCCCTCCACCTCTCCCTCTCCCCTCCGCCTCTCCCTCTCCCCTCCACCTCTCCCTCTCCCCTCCATCTCTCCCTCTCCCCTCCACCTCTCCCTCTCCCCTCCATCTCTCCCTCTCCCCTCCACCTCTCCCTCTCCCCTCCACCTCTCCCTCTCCCCTCCACCTCTCCCTCTCCCCTCCACCTCTCCCTCTCCCCTCCACCTCTCCCTCTCCCCTCCGCCTCTCCCTCTCCCCTCCACCTCTCCCTCTCCCCTCCGCCTCTCCCTCTCCCCTCCGCCTCTCCCTCTCCCCTCCACCTCTCCCTCTCCCCTCCGCCTCTCCCTCTCCCCTCCGCCTCTCCCTCTTCCCTCCGCCTCTCCCTCTCCCCTCCACCTCTCCCTCTCCCCTCCACCTCTCCCTCTCCCCTCCACCTCTCCCTCTCCCCTCCACCTCTCCCTCTTCCCTCCACCTCTCCCTCTTCCCTCCACCTCTCCCTCTTCCCTCCACCTCTCCCTCTTCCCTCCACCTCTCCCTCTTCCCTCCACCTCTCCCTCTTCCCTCCCCTCCACTTGCACCAGAAAAAGCCCCCCAGAGACCTTGATCTAGAGGCCGTCAAAAACGATCATCCATAACCCAGCACTCGGTATCCCAGATGGGCTCTCTCTCCATTGAGGGGAGAGAGAGAGAGATCCCTCTTACAAGAACAAGGAGAGGGAGACCAGCAGCTTGCAAGAACGAAGACACAGAGAAAATGTGTTTGTCTCCCACGATGCTTCAATCAGCGAGGAACCTAGTTGTCTACGGGGCTGCTCCCCGAAGGCGCACCTTTTACAGACTGTGAAAACCTACCGCTTGCATAGAACGGCAGATTGAGCTGTAGCTGTAGAATCACAGCCACCCTGAAAGGGAAAGAAAGGCACGAGAAAGGAGGAATAAACTGTTTTGTGGACCATCTGCAAGAAGTCGCCTGAGTCTACAAAACTGTCTGGCGCCGTCTTTACTAGCTCTTTCCCCCTCCCACATCAGACAGAGTTAATTTCACTGCCTGCAAGTTTCAGAGCAGCAAGTCAAGCAGCATCTGTGGGTGGGCGAAAGGAATTGTTGATGTATTGGGTTGAAACCCTACCTCTGAACCAGAGACATTGGAAATTCCTTCTCTCCCTTCCCTTCTCCCTCCGACAGGTGTTGCTTGAGTTCCTCCAGCAGGTTTAAACATGGCCCCATTTACACTTTGGACTGTTTTGCCTGGACTGAGCAGTGTGGGTTTGTTCTCTCTACCTTACACCACTTCAGCAATCTCTGCAACACTTCTTTAACACCAAGATCGCAAGCACTTTGCAATAGGCTTATTAGATAAAAGTCTCTATTTCGTTTAGCCGTCTCTTACAATATGTTCTCTTGATAATGCCACAGGAAAGGAGACAGAATTTAAATGCCTAGTGGAATATATCTCACCCCTGTAATTGGGATAGAAACAGTGCATTTGCCCTTTTCAAAGAGTCTGACTCAGAGGAGATAGTGCTTATTGATAGTGCTTAGATTCTTGCCTATCCTAACTTGTATTTTTATGTAACTTGTTGCTTCAAAGTGTTTAAAAATAATTATGTATGGAATTTGCTGACTGAAGCACAAATCTGCTCTGATTTTATTGGCTTTTCTCCCTCAACAGCACCGGATTCTCCAGCGAATGAGATCATTGGGCATGTTGCCAGTACTTCCTGCCTTTGCTGGGTTCGTTCCTGCTTCCTTCACCAGGTAGATAGCAATTTGTTCTTTTGAAAATGTCACTCGTAATATTGATTTTGGAAGCTCTACATTACAACGTTTCTACAGAAGGAATCGGTAAATAGCTGAGAGCATTGGGATTCATTCATATAAATACTTTAAAATTTGTGAAAGCACTGTTTTAAATAGTTGTGGATAGTTCAGAAACAGGGGCCATGGTTAGTACAGGGGGGAATGATGGGAAGGTACAGGAAGATGTTTTTCCTGAAAGTGGTGTCATAGGTACTGTATATTCCCTGAGAGTGAACAGATGGAGGCCGGTCAGGCCAGGGAAGAATACAGGATTGAGTAGTGGAGTTGTTGCAGGAAATTGTTGAGGCCACATTTGAAGTACTGTGTACAGTTTTGGACACCCTGTACTGGAAAAGATGTTGTTAAACTCTAATGTGTGCAGAAAATAATCAACAGGACATTGCCTGGATTCGGGGAATCTGAGTCACAAGGCGAGGTTGTGCAGATTAGGAGCTTATTCTCTGGAATGTAGGCAATTAAGAGAGGGCCTGATGAATGTATTCAAGGTGATGGGCACAGACCGGGTGAAAGCACGTCGCCTTCTTCCTGGTCGGTGGGGGAGACTGCTTAAAAACAGGAAGGGTGTAGATTTAAGACCAGCGACGAGAGACTTGAAAGAAACATCGGGGCAGCCTCTTCATTCAAATGGTGCTGGTGTTTATTTTGAGTAAGCTGCCTGAACTGATGGCTGAGCGGTGAAGATCGAGAGGGCGGTGAACAGTGGTGAGTTTACATCAACTCACCTGCATACATCAACTCACCTGCATACAGCTCCGAGGGGGGGGGATTCATCATATAATTCCTGTTTAGGACACCTACAGCTGAAATCTGCAGTCACAGCCATGTACGAAACATCATTTTTAAGATTAGTAACGTTTAAAAATAGTCTCTTTATGGATAGAGGAGGTTTAATGTTGAAAAGCATGGACAGAGTGGATGTGGCAAAGTTGTTTCCCATGATGGGGGAGTCTAGTACGAGAGGGCATGACTTAAGGATTGAAGGGCGCCCATTCAGAACAGAAATGCGAAGAAATTTTTTTAGTCAGAGGGTGGTGAAACTATGGAATTTGTTGCCATGGGCAGCAGTGGAGACCAAGTCATTGGGTGTATTTAAGGCAGAGATTGATAGGTATCTGAGTAGCCAGGGCATCAAAGGTTATGGTGAGAAGGCAGGGGAGTGGGACTAAATGGGAGAATGGATCAGCTCATGATAAAATGGCGGAGCAGACTCGATGGGCCGAATGGCCGACTTCTGCTCTTTTGTCTTGTGGTCTTATGGTCTAATGGTTTAGAGGGCTATGGGTCAGAAGGCAGAGGTGGTGGGGGGGGGGGGTCAGGGACTAGCTTGCTGGGAAACGCAGTCAGCACCGACAATTTGGACTGAACTGCTCGTGTCCCTGCTCTGTGACTCTTTCTACCTCTTGTGACCCTGATGTCTACCTGAACTGCACGTTCATCTGTTGTTTTCTGCATTCTGTTATTTTAGTTTGTTCTATCTAACGATCTGATCTGTATGCACAGTATACAAGATGAGCATTTCACTGCTACCTCAGTACGTGTGACGGTAAAAAACCCATTCCTTACTTGCTGCCTGTTACGCTGCTGGTGTTTAGGGTGGCGATGAAGGGCCTCCATCTCCAGTGGTGTTCAGGGCTTCCTTCATCGTGTCAGTAGCTTCTTCACTGCTGTCAGTTGAACAATTCCCGGGTGGAGACTCAGGAACACTGTCACACTCAGGTGTAGAAGGATTCTTCACTGCTGTTTCTGTAACAATTTTGTTTGACCAGTCAGGGTTGTTGGCCCAGAGCTGAACCCCCAAACCAGGAGGACCGGTGGACCACTCAGTCTGGCCTCTAACCTTTGACCTGTTTGGCATAGGTGACACTCCCAAGAGCCAAAGCCCTGACTCCAGCCGGCACAGCTCTCCCAGTCACTGAGGCACGCATGCCTCTGAACCCTACAACGAGGTTGTGGTTCTCTTGGACAGGGGTCCCCAACCTTTTTTGCACCGCGGACCAGTTTAGTATTGACAATATTCTTGCGGACCGGCCGACTGGGTGGGGGTTGGGGGGGTGTTCAAGTAGGGTTAAACTCACCTGAACGTATCTTTTACAGTTAGGGTTGCCAACTTTCTCTCACCCAAATAAGGGACAAAAGTAGCAGTCAAATCCTGGGATACTTTACCCCAGGAAACACTACCATGACCGTGAAGCCTTGCGCGGGCACCTGTGTGCGCATGCGCCCACGTGCTGATTTTTTCCCCACAAATCGGTTTTGCCTTCATCTTCTCGACTACATTGTACATACATTATTTCTACTTTATATAGGCTGTGTATTTATCATATCATTCCTGCTTTTACTATACGTTAGTGTTATTTTTGGTTTTATGTGTTATTTGGTATGATTTGTTACGTTATTTTTTGGGTCTGGGAACGCTCAAAAAATTTTTCCATATAAATTAATGATAATTGCTTCTTCGCTTTACACCATTTCAGCACGAAAGGCTTCATAGGAACACTGTACCTTAGCAGGGGAAATACAGGACAAGGGCGGTCCCGTATGTTGGCAACCCTATGTTCAAGTTCAACAGAGGGCGTGACAGGGAATGAGGAAAGGTGCAGCTGACTCATATCGTTTCCTCGTGGCCCAGTAGCACATGCTTTGTGGCCCGGTGGTTGGGGACCGCTGCTCTTTGAGGTCTCTTTTCATCTAAGTATCCCTCATCTTGCTGTCACCCTTAGTCTTTGTGTTGGAAGATACCTGCAAGTGGTTGAAGCAGGTATAACAACCTTTTGGACAGGTGCATGTGGAGGACAGATTTATACCAGGACTTCCCAACCCGGGGTCCGAAGACCCTCCATTAATGGTAGGGGTCCGTGCCATCTTTTAAAAAAAAAAAGGTTGGGAACTTGTGGCTTACAGGAATATGGGACAAATACGGGGAAATGTGAGTAGCTGAGGTGGGCTTTTTTTTTGGTGGTCGTGGGCCAGTTCAGCTGAGGGCCAGTTTCTGAGCTCTTTGAGTAGCCTTGTAATTGTCAAATAAATTTGAAAACGACTGGGGTCAGAAGGATACAGAAGGTAGGAGTTTGAATCTAAAGATTGTTCTATTTGAATTTTTACCATTTTCTTTTGGATGACTTTTCATTATATTAGTGATTATAAAAGAGTAGGAGATGACTTGGTGGTCACAGTGTCATTCTGGTATTGCCTTTATAAAGCTTTTCGTCCTCTCCATCGCTTCTAGGTCATTGCCAAGTTGGCTTTTGTTATCAGATTGCATATATGTCACCATACACAACCCTGAGAGTCATTCTTTTGTGGCCACACTCAGCAAATCTCTCGAACAGTGACTGTAACAGGATCAATGAAAGATCAACCAGAGTGCAGAAAGCAACAAACTGTGCAAATATAACTAAATACCAATAAATAATGAGAACATGAGCTAATGAGATAGAGTCCTGAAAGTGAGCTTGTTGGTTGTAGGAATATTTCAGTGACGGGGTGAGTAAGGGATAATAACTGTTCTTGAACCTGGTGGTGAGAGTCCTGCGGCTCCTGTACCACCTTCCTGATGGCGACAATGAGAAGAGAGCATGGCCTGGGTGGTGGGCGTCTCCGCTGCTTTCCTATGACAGCGTTCCGTGCGCAGTGGTGAGGAGGGTTTTACCTGTGCTGGAGTGGGCCAATTCCGTTACATTTTGCAAGATTTTCCTTTCAAGGGGATTGGTGTTTCCATACCGGACTGTGATGCAGCCAGTCAACACACTCTCAGCGACGCAACAACAGAAGTTTGTCGAAGTTTTAGAAGTCACGCTGGAAGGAATTAAAGGTGGTGCCGTGCTGATTTCGTGTGCAATAACCTTTTCTTTCCCATCTGTACTTCCAGATTGTTTCCAAAGGAAAACTTCACAAGGCTCGGGAGCTGGGGGCACTTGAACTGTACGTACTCCTGCTCCTATCTGCTGGACCCAGAGTCAGCAGTTTTCCAGCAAGTCGGCAAGATGTTTCTGTTGGAGCTGATTAAGGAGTTTGATACCGACCATATTTACAGCGCGGATGCGTTCAATGAAATGACTCCACGATCATCAGACCCTCGATATTTATCTTCCATCAGCAATGCAATCTTCAAGTCAATGACACAAGGTAAGATCTATACTAAAATACCACTTTTCTCGGCGGGCGGCAATCAGCTCGGAGAGGTCGTTCATTGGTGATGCAGCGCGAGGTTTAAGAAGAGCTCAGGTGCTTTTCCGCGGGCTGCCGTCACTACGGGGCCAATAAAAAGAAAGGAGGTGTAAGTGGAGCAGCCACTGTTGGAGTGGGACATTGTTAGTGTGGTCAGCCTTTGGCTCAACAGGCTTAGACAAGACCATACACAGGAGCGGAATTATGCCATTCGGCCTGTCGAGACTGCTCTACTGTTCAATCATGGCTGATCCTCTTTCCCCTCCTCATCCCCGTTCCCCGGCCTTCTCCCCGTAACCTTTCATGCCGTGTCCAATCAAACTCCTTTCAATCTCTGCCTTAAATGCACCCAAAGATCTGACCTGCACGGCAGCCTGTGGTAATAAATTCCACAAATTCATGACCCTCTGGCTAAGGGAATTTCCCTGCATCTCTGTTTTAAGTGGATGCCCCTCTATCCTGAAGCTGTGCCCTCTTGTCCTAGATGCCGCCTCCATGGGAAATATCCTTTCCACATCTACTCCATCTTGGCCTTTCAACATTTGAAAGGTTTCAATGCGATCCCTTCTCATCCGTCTAAATTCCAGTGAGTACAGACCCGCAGCCATCAAACGTTCCTTGTATGATAACCCTTTTATTCCCGGAATCATCATTGTGAACCTCCTCTGGACCCTCTCCAATGCCAGCACAACTTTTCTTAGCTGAGCCCAAAACTATTCACAATACTCAAGGTGAGGCCTCACCAGTATCTTATAAAGCCTCAGCATCACATCCCTGCCCTTGTGTTCTAGACCCCTTCAAATGAATGCTAACATTACATTTGCCTTCCTCACCACCAACTCCACTGGCAAGTTAACCTTTAGGTTGTTCTGCACAAGGACTCCCAAGTCCCTTTTCATCTCAGATTTTTGCATTTTCTCCCCATTTAGAAAACAGTCTGCACGTTCATTTTAAGTACCAAAGTTCATGACCATGCATTTTCTAACGTTGTATTTCATTTGCCACTCTCTTGTCCATTCTCCTAATCTAAGTCCTTCTGCAGCCTACTTGTTTCTTCTGCACTACCTGCCCCTCTGCATCATCTGCAAGCTTGGCAACATCTGAATCATAGATATGCAGCATAAAAAAGTACTCCCAACACCGATCCTGGCAGAACACCACTAATCACTGGCAGTCAACCAGAAAAGGATACTCTTATTCCCACTTGCTGCCTCCTCCAATCAGCCAATGCTCTAACTATGCCACTAACTTTCCTGTAATACCATGGGCCCTTAACATGGTAAGCAGCCTCATGTGTGGCATCTTGTTAAAGGCCTTCTGAAAGTCCAAATATACAACATCTACTACATCCCCTTTATCTATCCTACTTGTAATTTCCTCAAAGAATTCAAACAGGTACATCAGGCAAAATTTTCCTTTAAGGAAACCATGCTGACTTTGTCCTATCTTCTCCTGTGTCACCAAGACTTCCATAACCTCATCCTTAAAAATTGACTCCAACATCTTCCTAACCACTGAAGTCAGGCTAACTATTCTATATGATTTCCTTTCTTAAAGGGTGGAGTAACATTTGCAATTTTCCAGTCCTCTGGCACTCTGCCAGAGACCAGTGAAGTTTGAAAGATCATTACACGTGCCTTCACAATCCCTACTGCTGTATTTTTCAGAACCTTAGGATGTGGTTCATCTGGTCTGTGTGACTTATGTACCCTTAGATCTTTCAGCTTCTCTCTTGTAATAGTGACTGCACTCACTTCTCTTCCCTCAAACCCTTCAACATCTGGCACATTGCTAGTGTCTTCCATAGAAACATAGAAAATAGGTGCAGGAGTAGGCCATTCAGCCCTTCGAGCCTGCACCGCCATTTATTATGATCATGGCTGATCATCCAACTCAGAACACTGCCCCAGCCTTCCCTCCATACCCCCTGACCCCCGTAGCCACAAGGGCCATATCTAACTCCCTCTTAAATATAGCCAATGAACTGGCCTCAACTGTTTCCTGTGGCAGAGAATTCCACAGATTCACCACTCTCTGTGTGAAGAAGTTTTTCCTAATCTCAGTCCTAAAAGGCTTCCCCTCTATCCTCAAACTGTGACCCCTCGTTCTGGACTTCCCCAACATCGGGAACAATCTTCCTGCATCTAGCCTGTCCAATCCCTTTAGGATCTTATACGTTTCAATCAGATCCCCCCTCAATCTTCTAAATTCCAACGAGTACAAGCCCAGTTCATCCAGTCTTTCTTCATATGAAAGTCCTGCCATCCCAGGAATCAATCTGGTGAACCTTCTCTGTACTCCCTCTATGGCAAGGATGTCTTTCCTCAGATTAGGGGACCAAAACTGCACACAATACTCCAGGTGTGGTCTCACCGAGGCCTTGACTAACTGCAGTAGTACCTCCCTGCTCCTGTACTCAAATCCTCTTGCTATAAATGCCAGCATACCATTCGCCTTTTTCACCGCCTGCTGTACCTGCATGCCCACTTTCAATGACTGGTGTATAATGACATCCAGGTCTCGTTGCACCTCCCCCTTTCCTAATCGGCCACCATTCAGATAATAATCTGTTTTCCTATTTTTGCCACCAAAGTGGATAACTTCACATTTATCCACATTAAATTGCATCTGCCATGAATTTGCCCACTCACCCAACCTATCCAAGTCACCCTGCATCCTCTTAGCATCCTCCTCACAGCTAACACTGCCACCCAGCTTCGTGTCATCCGCAAACTTGGAGATGCTGCATTTAATTCCCTCATCCAAGTCATTAATATATATTGTAAACAACTGGGGTCCCAGCACTGAGCCTTGCGGTACCCCACTAGTCACCGCCTGCCATTCTGAAAAGGTCCCGTTTATTCCCACTCTTTGCTTCCTGTCTGCTAACCAACTCTCCACCCACACCAATACCTTACCCCCAATACCGTGTGCTTTAAGTTTGCACACTAATCTCCTGTGTGGGACCTTGTCAAAAGCCTTCTGAAAATCCAAATATACCACATCCACTGGTTCTCCCCTATCCACTCTACTAGTTACATCCTCAAAAAATTCTGAGATTCGTCAGACATGATTTTCCTTTCACAAATCCATGCTGACTTTGTCCAATCATTTCACCGCTTTCCAAATGTGCTGTTATCACATCCTTGATAACTGACTCCTGCAGTTTCCCCACCACCGACGTTAGACTAACCGGTCTATAATTCCCTGGTTTCTCTCTCCCTCCTTTTTTAAAAAGTGGAGTTACATTACCCACCCTCCAATCCTCAGGAACTAGTCCAGAATCTAATGAGTTTTGAAAAATTATCACTAATGCATCCACTATTTCTTGGGCTACTTCCTTAAGCACCCTGGAATGCAGACCATCTGGCCCTGGGGATTTATCTGCCTTCAATCCCTTCAATTTACCTAACACCACTTCCCTACTAACATGTATTTCGCTCAGTTCCTCCATCTAACTGGACCCTCTGTCCCCTACTATTTCTGGAAGATTATTTATGTCCTCCTTAGTGAAGACAGAACCAAAGTAATTATTCAATTGGTCTGCCATGTCCTTGCTCCCCATAATCAATTCACCTGTTTCTGTCTGCAGGGGACCTACATTTGTCTTTACCAGTCTTTTCCTTTTTACATATCTATAACAGCTTTTACAGTCTGTTTTTATGTTGCCTGCCAGTTTTCTCTCATAATCTTTTTTCCCCTTCCTAATTAAGCCCTTTGTCCTCCTCTGCTGAACTCTGAATTTCTCCCAGTCCTCAGGTGAGCCACTTTCTCTGGCTAATTTGTATGCTTCTTCTTTGGAATTGATACTATCCCTAATTTCTCTTGTCAGCCATGGGTGCACTACCTTCCTTGATTTATTCTTTTGCCAAACTGGGATGAACATTTGTTGCAGTTCATCCATGCAACCTTTAAGTGCTTGCCATTGCATATCCACCGTCAATCCTTTAAGTGTCATTTGCCAGTCTATCTTAGCTAATTCATGTCTCATACCTTCAAAGTTACCCCTCTAAGTTCAGAACCTTTGTTTCTGAATTAACTATGTCACTCTCCATCTTAATGAAGAATTCCACCATATTATGGTCACTCTTACCCAAGGGGCCACAGTCTTCCACAGTGAAGACTGATGCAAAATTCTCACTTAGTTCATCTGCCACCTCCTTGTCCCGTTATTATTTCTCCGGCCTTGTTTTCTAGCGGTCCTGTACCCACTCTCATCTCATTTATTTTTTACATACATCAAAAAAGCTGTTGCTATCCACTTTGATATTTGCTAGCTTGCTTTCATATTTCATCTTTACCTCCTAATGATTCTTATAGTTGCTGTCTGTAAGGTTTTAAAAGCTTCCCAATCCTCTGTCTTCCCACTAATTTTGGCTTTGTTGTATGTCCTCTCTTTTGTGTTTACATTAGCTTTGACTTCCCTTGTCAGCCACAGTTTACTATTTTACCATTTGAGTATTTCTTCACTTTTGGAATACATCTGTCCTGCACCTTCCTCATTTTTCCCAGAAACACACACCATTGCTGCTCTGCTGTCATCCCTGCCAGCATCTACTTCCAATTTACCTTGGCCAACTCCTCTCTCATACCACTGTAATTTCCTTTACTCCACTGAAATACTGCTACATCAGATTTACTTACTCTTTCAAATTTCAGATTGAACACAATCATATTGTGATCACTGGTTCCTAAGGGTTCTTTTACCTTAAGCTCCCTAATCGCCTCCGGTTAATTACATAACACCCAATCCAGTATAGCTGATCCCCTAGTGGGCTCAACGACAAACTGCTCTAAAAAGCCATCTCAGGCATTCAACAAACTCACTGTCATGGGATCCATTACCAACCTGATTTTCCCAGTCGACCTGTATGTTAAATTTCCCATGACTATCATAACATTGCCTTTCTGACATGCCTTCTCTATTTCCTGTTGTAATCTGTGGTTTACATCCCAGCTACTGTTAGGAGGCCTTTATATAACTGCCATCAGGGTCCTTTTACATTTACAGTTTCTTAACTCAACCCACAGGGATTCAACATCTTCTGATCCTATGTCTTCTGATTCTACTGATTTGATGCCATTCTTTCCCAGAAGAGCTACACCACCCCCTCTGCCTACCTTCCTATCCGTCCGATACAACCTTGGAACCTTGGACTGCAATTGTCCTTTAGCCGTGATTCAGTGATAGCCACAACATCATAACTGACAATTTATAAAAGTGCAACAAGATCATCCCCCTTGTATCTTATACTCTGTGCATTGAGATATAACACTTTGAGTACTGCACTTGCTACTCCTTTTGTTTCTGCATCTGTAATGCTCTGATACTCACCCTGCTGGCTGCAATTATGTCCTATCACCAGCCTGCCTTTCTTGATAGTCTGACTGCACGCTATCTTTTCGCTACCCGTCCTGTTGATTCCCTTCACACCAGTTCCCACTCCCCTGCCAAATAAGTTTAAACCCCCCAGAACAGCTCTAACAGACCTACCCCTGAGAATATTGATCCCCCTCGGGTTCAAGTGCAACCCGTCACTTTTGAACAGGCCATACCTCCCCCAGAAGAGATCCCAGTGATCCAAGAACATGGCCCCTGCACTGGTTTCTCAGCTGCACATTAATCTGCCAAATCATCCTGTTTGTACCCTCACTGGCACGTGGCACAGGCAGCAATCCAGAAATCGCTACCAGAGAATAGGCTTGGGCAAGCACAGGCGGAAGTCCAAAGTAAGAAAGTTTCTGCAAAGTATTTTTTTTTCCCCCTGTTTGTACATCACGAGTCCGCTGAGTAAAGATCCAGAAGTAGTGATATGTTCCTTGGGTGAGATGTGGGAAATTTGGGAGACCTCCAGCCTGTCTGATAACTGCATCTGCACGATGTGTTTCAAGCTGCAGCTCCTTAGAGACCGTGATAAGGAACTGGAATTGATCCTTAACATCAGAGGGTACACATTTATCAAAAAGAGAGGCAGGTAGGCAGAGGGGGTGGGGTGGCTGTATTGGTAAAGAATGAAATTAAATCCTTAAACATATTTTTCTTCTTTCTTTCCTCTCCTTTCTGTAAGTGTATACCTCAGATAGTGGGCACGTGGCCAAGTGGTTAAGGCATTGGACTAGCGACCTGAAGATCGTGAGTTCGAGCCCCAGCCCAGGCAACATGTTGTGTCCTTGAGCAAGGCACGTAATTGCACATTGCTCTGCGACGACACTGGTGCCAAGCTGTCTGGGTCCTCATGCCCTTCCCTTGGACAACATCGGTGTCGTGGAGAGGAGAGACTTGCAGCATGGGCAACTGCTGGTCCATGCAACCTTGCCCAGGCCTGCGCCCTGGAGAGTGAAGACTTTCCAGGCGCAGATCCATGGTCTCGCAAGACTAACGGATGCCTTTATATACCTCGGATAAATATTATGTGGAGATTTGTGACAAATATGATTATAAGGAGGGTATGGAACTGAGGTGGGTGTATCTGGGACGTCAGGTAGCACCGTTGAGCCCTGTGGAGACATCGTGGGCTTATCAACGAAATGTCAAAGGAGGAGGATGCCCACCTGATGACCCCGATGACGTACCTACCCCCCCCCTCCTTGTCACCACTCCAAGCCCACTGCCAACATCGAGAGTGCTGACTTACCATAGGGACTGAAACATCAAGTCCTGGTAGCTCTACATATAATATATATGTTCAGTATCTGAAATACATCTTATGGAAATGTTTGTTTGATGATAAACTTCAATAAAAAAAATAAATTACAAAAAAAAATTAGGTAATGTAGGATCAGAAGCTATAGAATCCTCGTGGTAGAGTTAAGAAACTACAAGGGTAGTAGTTTCCTAATGGGAGTTGTATACAGACCTCTGGACAGTAGCCGGGATGTGGGCTACAAATTACAATGGGAGATGGGAAAAGCATGTAAAAAAGGCAGTCTTGCAGTCGCCAAAGGGGGATTTCAATATGCTGGTAGATTGGGAAAATCCGGTCGGAGTTGGATCCCGAGAGAGGGAATTTGTAGAATGTCTATGAGATGGCTTTTTAGTGCAGCTTGTGGTTGAGTCCACTGGGGGAAAGACTATTCTGGATTGGGTTTTGTGCAATAAACCAGTTTTGATTCGGGAGTTGAATGTTTCTGCTTAAAGTAAAGGAACCCTAAGAAGGCAGTGATGATAATTTGATAGAATTTACCCTGCAGTTTGAGAGGGAGAAGATGCAGTCAGATGCATTAATATTACTGTGGAGTAAAGGGAATTACAGAGGCCTGAGAGTATGCCAAAGGGAGGATGAGACAACCGTGGCTGACAAGGGAAGTCAGACAACATAAAGAGAGCAATAAAGTTAGTGGGAATGTAGAGGATTATGAAGGGCAGGTAGTGTTGAGGAAGCAGGTTGTCTGCAGAAGGACTTGGATTGGGGAAGGGGCAAAGAAGTACAGTGTCATGAAATGTATGGTCATGCAGTTTGGTAGAAGGAATAAAGATGTGAATTGTTCTGTAAATGGGAAAAAATTCAACAAATGGTTGCAGAGGATCTTGGAGTCCACATGCAGTATTCCCAATAGGTTAACTTGCAGGTTGAGTCAGTGGTGAGGAAGGCATTAGTATTCATTTCAAGAGCACTAGAATACAAAAGTAAGGATGTAATGCTGAGGCTTTATAAGACATTGGTCAGACCGCACTTGCAGTATTATGAACAGTTTTGGGCCCCTTGTCTAAGAAATAATGTGCTGGCACTGGAGATGGTTCAGAGAAGGTTCCTGAGAATAATCTCAGGAATGAAAGGGTTAACATATGCGGAGCGTTTGATGGCTCTGGACCTGTACTCACTAGAGTTTAGAAGAATGTGGGGGGATCTCGTTGAAACCTATTGGATATTGAAGGGATTAGTTAGAGTGGATGTTTCCACTAGTGGGGGAGTCTAGGACAAGAGGGCAGAGCCTCAATTGAGGGATGTCCATTTAGAAGAGAAATGATGAATTTCTTTAGCCAGAGGGAGGTGAATCTGTGGAGGCCAAGACATTGGGAATATTTAAAGCGAAAGTTGATTGGTACTTGATTTGTCAGGGTGTCAGAGGTTACAGGAAGGAGGAGGAGAATGGGGTTGAGAGGGATAGTAAGTCAGCCATGAAGTAATGGCGAGTGGATTTGATGGGCTGAATGGCCTAATGTCTAATGGTCGTACAGTCTTATTTATATCAACCTGACTGTGGTGTCATTAATTTAAAAAAATCCTCTTTATATGAACAATTAGTTTAACACTGTGTAAATAAGTATTTTGCAGGGATCTACACAGTTATAACGTGTTTCTTTTTTCACAGTGGACCCTTTGGCAATATGGCTTATGCAAGGATGGCTTTTTCTGAACAAGCCGTGGTTTTGGAGGCCGACCCAGGTGAAGGCTTTGTTGCACGGAGTGCCCTTGGGACGGATGATTATTCTGGATTTGTTTGCCGAGAGCAGGCCAGCCTATTCACTCACTGAGTCGTTCTACGGGCAGCCGTTCATCTGGTGCATGCTGCACAACTTCGGCGGCAACACGGGGATGTACGGAACGGTGGAAAGCATCAACAGAGGCCCTTTCAAAGCCAGGGCTTTTCCAAATTCCACCATGGTGGGGACCGGAATAACTCCGGAGGGAATCGAACAGAACGATGTGGTGTACGAGCTGATGAATGAAATCAGCTGGTGTCAAAAGCCGTTAAATCTCACCGAGTGGGCTGTGTCCTACGCTCAGAGACGGTACGGAAAGAGGAATGACGCTGCGGCAACTGCCTGGCTGCTTTTATTCCGAAGTGTTTACAATAACACTTCCTACATGCAAAACCACAACAGGAGCCCATTAGTTCACAGGCCCTCTCTGAAATTGGGTACGGCGTTGTGGTACAACAAGACTGATGTTTACGAAGCATGGAATCGAATGCAAAAGGCTGTTTCTGAGCTGAACTCTAGTGATACCTTCAGATATGACCTCGTTGATCTAACGAGGCAGTCAGTGCAACTTCTAGCGTCAGAGTTTTACGAAGATATCAAGACGGCTTTCTTGCAACATTCGATTGTGGGGCTGTGGACTTCGGGCGACACTTTAGTTCATAACCTGCTCCGTGACCTTGACAGCCTCTTGTCCAGTGATGGCCACTTTTTACTGGGCCATTGGTTAGGAACAGCTCGGTCCCTGGCAACAACTGAAAAGGAAGCGAACCTGTACGAATTTAATGCCCGCAGTCAGGTTACTCTTTGGGGGCCAGATGGGAATCTTTTGGATTATGCTAACAAGCAGTGGGGAGGTTTGGTTAAGGACTACTACGCAGCCCGCTGGGAACTCTTTGTGTCAACACTGATCAGGTGTCTTGAAATGAAAATTCCATTCCGTCAAGCCCATTTTAACCAAGAGGTCTTTGAAGTAGAACAAAACTTTATTGTAAATAGAGTGAAATACCCCGATAAACCCATAGGAAATACCGTCGAGATCGCAAAGAAAATCTTCCTGCAATATTATCCCCAAGCAATGAAGAGGAATAATTAACAACAAATTTGATTTTTGACCACAGTAATGTTCAGTAAGGATTAACCTGAAAGTGATTTCTTTGCTTGACTGTAATCTGATTGACAGGATATACAGAGCAACTTGCGGCTAAAATGGATGTCAGATGGAAATGTCCATAAACCCAGTGTATAATAGATAAATTTTGTAATCTTCTTTCTTCAAAGGGTTAGCACTTCAGTTCTATTTCCATGAAATGGCTCCATGTCCCGTGCTCTTTATAGAATCTATTGCTCCCTTCTAAGTACTGTCATTGTTGGAGAGGCTTTCTCCAACAAAGGTTTCTTGTCGCGCTTCTCGGATCATTACTGTCTCCCTCAAACCCTGGAATAAGTGAGCCATGACTTAGCAGAAGAGACACGCTCAGAATGTTGGAACCATTTCATACCATCCAAGTACACAACGCAGAAAGCTAAGATGAAATAGGCCCCATCAAAACTGATTTTCATCAAGGTATAGTCCTTCACGCTAACTCTCCGAGGTGTTAGATCAGCAGACGTTGACAGCCTGGGAGACAGAACCCGCATGCAGAGTCCATTTGCTTCACGGTCATTTAATCCATTGATTACTCTTCGTGTATCTAAAATACATGGAATGGTCCTTGTTCACTGTACTGCAGAGCAGTGATCAGTCTCGGGGAACAACAGCCACAGTTCATCTGTAAGTATCATATATAGAAATTCCACTGGAGGTAAAATTACAAAGTACCGCAGACAACAGCCATCAGAACTAAGAATTCAATCGAATTCTCCTGAAATTCAGCTTCTTGATGAACTTGTTTTAACCATCTGGGGCAAACTCGGTGTTTGGATCGAAAACCTGCTGTTTGCTTAGAGACTTGGGTCAATCATCTCCAGTTTGGGTCTGGTCGATGGAGTCTTAACCCGTTAATGCTGGAGAACGATATTGAACACTCTCCAAACTACTGTATGCAAGTCATTGATTACCCGAATGACGAGGGGGAAAGCACCTTTTAGGTGTAGCTTTCTGAAAGGTGAACTGTTCCATTCAGTGTTTGCTCCTGTACCGAATGTCGAGGGAGAAAGCAACTTTCCTTTTTGGTGTAGCTTTTTGTTAGTGTTTACTTCTGTATCGAATAGAAATGGTATTGGGGCTGCTGAAGATAAACTGGTTTACAAACACAATATAATCCCCTGACAATATGTAGCTGGCCTTGTATTCTTTCTAGCCTGCCTTTGAATTTGGGCATTGGTTGAGAATGTACAAGGTGTGGTTGGTAAGTCTGCAGATAAAGCTGAAATTGATGGTGTCATAAGATGGTGAAGGAAATTTATCAGAATTACTGGACAATCTTGACCAGATGGGGAAGTGGACTGAGGAATCGTAAATGGTGTGCAATCCAGATAAGTACAAGAAGCTCTCTCTGGCTCCTCTTCTCCTTTCTCCATTCTTCCTGTGTCCACTGTTCTCTCCTATGAGATTTCCCTCGGGAAGAGGTTCCCTGTGAAGGTGTGTAGAATCAGGAGGGGCTTGGACAGAGATTTCCCCAGGGAAGAGGAGTGAACAGTGAGGGCAGGGGTTTAAGGTGCGAAGGGAAAGATTTAGAAGGGACTCGAGGGGCAGCTTCTTCATACAGAGGGCACTCCATGTTAGAAAGAAACTTGCCAGACAAAATGGTTGAAGCAGGTGCAATAACAATTTTTAAAAAGGCACAGGGACAGTTGTATGGCCAGGAACAGTCCGGCAGGATATGGGCCAAAAGTGGCCAAGTGGGACTAATTTAGATAAGTATCTCGGTCTGTGTGGGCAGTTTAACCCAAGGAACTGTTTCCAAACGGGATGAGCCTACAGGAACATCTTGGTCATTGTGGACAAATTGGCCCTAGGACGTGTTGTATCTTCCTACAGAACATTCACAGTAAACATGTCTACCTCAATCAGAAAGGCAATCCTTATTTAGATTTCCTTTGAAGTGTGTCACTCAAACTGTTCAAGTCCACCCTATCTCACTAGACAACCCAAGGAGGATATCGAGTTGAGTGACTGCTACTAACAGCACTTTCTCCAGACTGCCCTTCAGAGATCCTCTTTGATCTTGCTGCCTTAACTGATCATATCGAAGCCTTGTGCATACCAGCGAAGCGTTGTTTAAAAAAAGGTGATGATTTATTTTGAAATGAATGCAGATGTATTTGAATAATGTCCTTTTAGGATATGCTGAACTGCAGCCAATAAAATAGCAGGAATCTTTTAAATCTGTTGTTTTATATGGTGCTGGTCTCTTTCCCAGAATTACGCCATGTTCAAAGTAAATTTATTTTCAAAGTCCATACATGTCACAATCTCCAACCTTGAGTTCAATTTTCTTGTGGGCATACTCAACCCATTGAATAAAAACCATAACAGAATCAATGACACACCACACCATCTGGCACATTCAACCGGGGTGCACAAGACAGCAACCTGTACAAATACAAAAAAGAAAGAAATAATAATTGTTAATTGTTTCAAGGAATGCAAGCTACCAGCACCATCACTGGACAATACGGTAGATAGGGAATAATGATGGGAAGGCCATTTTCAATAAATAACCATGTCCAGGGGAAACGCAAAAGATAAAGGTTTGAATGTTCCTTTAAGGGGAGGTAGGAATGTTATTTGTATGAACACTAATGATGCAAATTTACTGTTCACCAGAAAGCAATAATATATCTCACACAGTTTAAAGTTGTATTAACAAAATATTTTGAACTATAGTAAACAAAAATAAATAAGTGACAATACACATCTATTAGTTAGCCCATAGTGGACATGTAATCACTGGAGCTCATTATTGTGTAATCAATCTGGTTTGCTTCACATCGTTTTCTCACCATACTGAACATTTCTGCTTGAAAACCAGTCCAAGTGAAATATAAATGATATCCAAGAACAAGGTATCCTGAACTTTCTCCAAGGTCGTGTGCTAACTAGCTTATTACAAGTTATCTACATTCTCTGTGAGACTATTGTCTGGATGAGGATTTTCCGACAGCAGTATCTGTCTTTCCAAATGATTTCACGTTTGCTTTACATTTTCCTCCTTTCTCCTCCTCCCAGAACCCCTGCATTTTCTCTCAAAAAAAAGGCTACCCCTCCCCACCCCCACCCCAATCCCTCTAGAATGTTCCAGCACATCTTATTGGACAAAATGTTAACAAGACAAATCCTATTGGCTATTACAACAAGCCTAACTAAATCAACTGAATTATTATTTTAAACAGCCAAAAAATGAAAGACTTGATAGTACAATGTAATTAAAGGAACACGTTGCATTTTGAGAAAATTGCAGAAAATAGAATACCCAAACAGCATAACTGTATTAATACAATAAAGCATAGTCTAAATCAGGGTATTACAAAAGTAACTTTATTATCAAAGTACATAAGTACAACCCTGAGATTCAATTTGCTGTGGGCATACAACCTCATAAATCCTCAGCATCACATCCTTGCTCTTGTATTCTAGACCTCTTGAAATGAATGTTAACATTGCATTTGCCTTCCTCTCCACCAACTCTACCTGCAAGTTAACCTTTAGAGTGTTCTGCACTAGTCCCTTTTCACCTCAGGTTTTTGGATTACTTCCTCTTTGGAAAATAGTCCACACATTTATTTCTATTACCAAAGTGCGTAACCATGCATTTTCCAATATTGTATTACATTTGCCATTTTCTTGTCCATCTCCTAATCTAAGTCCTTCTACTACTTTCGTCAACACTACCTGCCCCTCCACCAGTCTTCGTATCATCTGCAAACTTGGCAACAAAGCCATCTATTCCATCATTTAAATCATTGATATACAGCAGAAAAGGAATCGGTCCCAACACCGACCCCTGTGGAACACCGGTAATCACTGGCAGCCAACCAAAAAAGAATCCTTTTTATTCCCACTCGCTGCCTCCTACCAATCAGCCAATGCTCTAACCACGCCAGTGTAGCCCCCCTGGCCAACCTCAGGGTCGCTCGGCTTGCTGTTGTCTAGGGAAACAGCCCTCAGCCCCGGCATACTGGGTAATTAGTTTCTGTGGATGCTGTGTGATGTACCCCACCCCGCCCAAATAACAGACAATACACCAGATACAATTAAATGACTTACAGTTTATAGATATTACTGGAACTATATAATTAATAGAGATAAAATATAAAAGGAAAATAAAAGGTGCCACATTTATCAAAGTTCAATCTCTTCGTGCACAAACAGTTGGAGCTCAGGACCCTCCTTCACCCTGCGACCCCTCGGACCACCTCGACCGGCCGCCTGGGACCAACAACGGTGGTTGACCAGACGCTCCACACGAGTCCACCTCTGTCTCCTCTCCTCGCCGAATGCCCTGCTTGGGGTCCGACCCCGTTAGCGGACTCACAGCACCTGCTCCATCCTCTGTGTGTGTCTCTCTCTCTCTCTCTCTCTCTTTCCCACCTTCTGCCTCAAAACCCTGCGCATATGAATCTTCCAGATACACCAAAGTCATAACAACTATCCCAATTGGTTCGTAACATCCTCTTATCACCCCCAACCCACAAGAAGCTGCTAATGCAAAACTTTCTCAGTGTTTAACATAACAAAGAAGCATTCCCAAGTATAACATAAAAGACAAAACCCCCTTACACCAGTAACTTTCCTGTAATACCAAGGGCTCTTAACTTGGTAAGCAGCCTTCTGCATGGCACCTTGTCAAAGGCCTTCTGAAATATACAACATCCACTACATCCCCTTTATCTATTCTACTTGTAATCTCCTCAAAGAATTCCAACAGGTTCATCAGGCAGGATTTTCCGTTAAGGAAACCATGCTGACTTTGTCCTATCTTGTCCTGTGTCACCAAATACTTCATAACCTCATCCTTAATAATTAACTCCAACATCTTCCCAACCACTGAGATCAGGCTAACTGGTCTATAATTTCCCTTCTGTTGCCTTCCTTGTTTTTTTAAAGAGTGGAGTGACATTTGGAATTTTCCAGTCGTCTGGCACCGTGTCAAAGTCCACTGATTTTTGAAAGTTCATTACTAATGCCTCCACAAGCTTTACTGCTATCTCTTTCAGAACCCTTGTGTGCAGTTCATCTGGCCTGGGTGACTTATGCACCCTGAGGCCTTTCAGCTTTTTGAGCACCTTCTCCCTTGCAATACCTGCACCCACCTCTCTTCCTTCACACCCCTGTGAACCTTGTATGGCATAAATCATACTTCGCTAAAATAAAAACTGACTGTATACCAGTTATTCCTGGCTCCATTTCTGTTCTTTCAACCAGTTTTATGTTTTGGTGTTACTAAGCACAACAGTGGTGAGAAGTGTCGGCTGGGGTCGGCTGCTTCCAAGGTATCGGCAAGTTGACAGTGCCGGGAGGTTTATGGCAGGGAGTTTCTCCCTTTTGCCGCCTGCTATTGGGGACTCGGGAGTCGATCGACTTGGGACTTTGAGACTTTTTTTTTTACTGTGCCCATGGTCCGTTCTTTATCAAATTATGGTATTGCTGTAACTGTATGTTATAATTATGTGGTCTGTCATTGTTAGTCTTTGGTCTGTCTTGTTTTCTGTGATATCACTCCTGAGAAACATTGTATCATTTCTTAATGCATGTATGCATTTCTAAATGACAATGAAAGAGGACTGAGTGTTCTCATAAGCTAAATCAAAGCTGAGGTGACGACCCACCTGTTGAAGCGGAGCGAGTCATTTTGCTTTCGCAAGAGGAGAGCGATGTTCAAGTTAAAACAAAAAGCACAGTTCGTATCTCTTTGGAAAAGGCAAGAGGAGGTCAAATTAAAAATAAAGGTAGAAAACAGACGGAAATCACGGGTTAGTAAACAATAAATACCGGTATTGTTCCTCTCTCCTCTTTCTCCCCCCTCTTCTTTAGCCCCACCATCACCCTATTATTTCTCCCCCGCTTCTCCTGCCCTCATTCTCTACACTACCCCCCCCCCCCCACCCCAAATGTGTTCAGGAAATTTTCACTAATCCGTAGATAGAAGTCCCTACGAGAGAGAGTGTGCAATACCTGATCTGTTCTCAGGGAATGTGACAGGGCAGGTGACAGAAGTTTGTGCAGGGGAACACTTTGCATCTGGTGATCAGAATGCCATCAGTTTCAATGTGATTATGTAAATAACTAGGTGTGGCCTGCGGGTTGGGATGGCAAACTGGAGAAAGGCCAAGTGTGGCTGTTCCTTGGCAAAGGTGTACCTGGTAAGTGAAATTTTGAGCCTTTAATAAGTGAAATTTTGAGAGTACAAAGCTTGTACGTGCCTGTCAGAATAGAAGCAGGATAATAGATTTAGGGGACCTTGGTTTTCCACAGATACTGAGGCCCTGGTTAAGAGAATAAAGCAGCTGCATTGTAGGTGCAGGCAGGTGGGACCAAGCAAGGTGCTTATGGAGCATAAGAAATGCAAGGGAACACTGAAGGAAGAAATGGGAAGGGCTAAAAGAAGCAGAAGGTTACCCTAGCAGATAAAGTGAAGGAAAATCTTCAGGGATGCTACAGATGCGAAGAGCAGAAGGATTGCAAGAGGCAAGATTGGCCCTCTGGAAGGTCAGAATGGTAATCTGTGTGTGGAGCCAAAAGAGACAGGGGAGAACTTAAACAGGTTTATCACATCTGTATTTACTCTGGAGAACGACACAGAGTCTATAGATCTGAGGGGAAAAAGCAGCGATTTCACGGACCTTGTACAGATTACAGAGAAGGAGGTGTTTGTTACCCTGAGGCAAATCAGGGTGGATAAATCCCCAGGGCCTGACAAGGTGTTCCCTTGGACCCTGCGGGAGGCAAATGCAGAAATTGCAGTGTCCCTAGCAGAGATATTTAAACCACAGCATAGTGACAGGTGAGGTACCGGAGGATTGGAGTATAGCTAATGTGGTTCCGCTGTTTAAAGAAGTCTCTCAGAATAATTGAGCATTGGAAGGTATTTTGAGGGACCAGATAGATGAGTATTGGAATGGACATAGACTGATTTTGGACAGTCAGCATAGCTTCGTGCACGGTAGATCTTGTCTAAACAATCCGATAGATTTTTTTGAGGATGTTGATGGGGAAGTTGATGAAGCCAAGGCAGTGGATGTGTTCTACATGGATTTAGTAAGGCATGTGACAATGGGAGATTGGTCAATAAGGTTCTGATGGTTTGCAGTCAGAATGAAGATATTGGCTTTGCAGGAGAAACAGAGTGGTAGGAGAGGGCTGCCCCTCTGTCTGGAGACCTGTGACTAGTGGAGTGCCGCAGAGATCAGCACTGGGTCTGTTGTTGTTTGTCATCGATCTGGATGATAATGTGGTCAACTGGATCAGCAAATTTGCAGAAGACACCAAGATTATGCATGTAGAGGTCAGCGCGGAGGACCATTGAAGATTGCACCAGCGGGAAAAACGGCCAGTTGGAATTTAATGCAGGCAGGTGTGAGGAGCTGAATGTCGGTAGGACCAACCAGGGTAGGTGTTACACAATGAGCTGTAGGGCACTGAGGGGTGTGGTAGAACAGAGGGGTCTGGGAATACAGGTCCATAATTCATTGAAGGTGGTGTCACTAGTAGATAACGTTGTAAGGAAAGTTTTTGGCACATTCGCCTTCATAAATCAAACTACTGAGTACAGGAGATGGGATGTTATTTTAAAGTTGTATAAGTTGTTGGTGAGGCCCAGTCGGATTATTGTGAGTAGTTTTCGTCACGTACCTACGGGAAAGATGTAAGTAAGGCTGAACGAGTGCCGAGAAAATTTACAAGGAAGTTCCCAAGACTGTAGGATCTAAGTTATCGAGGAAGGTTGAATAGGTTAGCATTTTATTCCCTAGAACGTAAAAGACTGAGGGGAGATTTGATGGAGGTATACAACATTATGAGGGATATGGACAGGGCAAACGCAAGCAGGATTTTTCCACTGGGACTACAACCAGATATAATAGGCTAAGGGTGAAACGTGAGAACTTTAAGGGGAACATGAGGGGAAACTTCTTCACTCTGAGGGCTGTGAGGGTGTGGAACGAGCTGCCAGTGCAAGTGGCGCATGTGAGATTGACTTTAATGTTTAAGAGAAGTTCGGATAGACACCTGGATGGGACGGGTATGGAGGGCTGTGGCCCCGGTGGAGGCTGGTGGGAGCGGGCAGTTTAAGAGACTACTAGACAGGTATATGGAGGAATTTATAGTGGGGGGTTATATGGGAGGCAGGGTTTGAGGGTCGGCACAACATTGTGGGCCGAAGGGCCTGTAATGTGCTGTACTATTCTATGTTCTATAAACGGTTCGGCACTGAGTGGAGGGGAGTGGGGTCTGTGTTGTAGTTTTCTGTGATTCTAGGACTCTAAACAGAGAGAGAAAGAGGGGAGAGAAGCAGGGACGTGGAGAAAGAAGGCAGAAAAACAAGGGGGGTGGAGGAAGGAAGGGGATGGAGACTCACTGGGGGGAAAAGGTGGGTGTGAAACGGAGATTAACGGGTGAGAAATGGAGGAAAGAAAGAGGTGGTGAGAAACAGGGAGGAGGTGGTGAGAGGAGCTGTGGGAGAGAAGGAGTAGGGATAGGAGAAAAGGGGCTGGAGAAAGGGGTAGAAGAAACAGGGATAATGAGTGGGGTGGAAAAGAGGGATAAACAGGGAGGGAGAAAGATGGGGAGAGATGGGCAAAACAAGGGGCTGAAGAAAGGCGAAGCATTAGGAGGAAAATGAGGGAGGAGAAAGAGGGGGAGGAACAGGGGTGAATAACACATGGGGAGAAAAAAGAGGAGAACTTGTAGGGGTGAAAGAGGGAGGTGGACACAGGGTGAGGAAAAATTTGGGGCAGAAACACGGGAGAAGATGGGAAGAAAGTGGGGTAAGTAAGGTGGAGAATGGGGTGAGAAAGAGGGACAAAAATGGGGTGAGGAGAAATGGGGGCAACAGGGTGGATGGAGAAAGAGGGAGAGGTAGAAAGGGGAATTAACAGGGTGGGAGAGGAGACAGGGGAACAGGAAGAGAGGGGTGAAATGGGAGGGACAGAAATGAGGGACAAGAAAGGGGGTGGGGAGAAGTGGGCGAGAGATTGTGGGGAGAAAGAAAGCAGAGAAACAGGAACCTCAAAGCATGTATCACCAGGTTTCCCACCTGTTACAGTATAAGATTATTGAATGGTCCTCTGAAACAACCAGATGGACTCTCCTCACGTTCCACCTCGCCCAGGCCCTTGCACCTTATTGTATACCCGCACTGCATTTTCTCTGTGAATACAACACCATATTCCGCATTCTGTTATTGTCTTAGACCATGAGACCATAATATGTAGGAACAGAATTAGGCCATTTGGCCCATCAAGTCTGCCCCGCCATTTTACCATGCTGATCCATTTTACCTCTCAGTCCCAATCTCCTGCCTTCTCCCCGTATCCCTTCATGCCCTGACCAATCAAGAATCCATCAACCTCCACCTTAAGTATACTCAATGACTTGCCCGTCACAGCTGTATGTGGCAAAGGATTACACAGATTCACCACCCTCTGGTGAAAGAAATTCCTCCTCATCTCCGTTTTAAACGGACACCCCTCTATTCGGTGGCTATATCTCCCGGTCTTAGATCCCCCCACTATCCTCTCCACACCCACTCCATTGAGGCCTTTCAACGCTCAATTGGTTTCAATGAGGTCACCCCTCATTCTTCTGAATTCCAGAGAATAGAGGCCCAAAGCCATCAAACGCTCCTCACATGACAAGCCTTTCAATCCCGAAATCATTTCCATGAACCTCTTCTGAACCCTCTCCAGTTTCAACGCATCCTTTCTGAGATAAGGGGCCCAAACCTGCTCACAATACCCCGAGTGAGGCATCAGCAGTTCTTTATAAAGCCACAGCCTTAAATCCTTGCTTTTATACTCTAGTCCTCTTGAAATTAATGCTGATGTTGCATTTGCCTTCCTCACCACCACCTCAACCTGGAAACAAACCCTCTTCCCTCGTTATACTTCAAGGTGCTGAAATGCCCTGAGCAGACAGTATGAAATAAGTGTTTCTGCTGTACCCAGTGATTGTAGGAACACAAATATTTCAGATGGCCAAACTCAGGTTGGAGGAGTAATACTTGGTATTGTGTTTGGGCAACCTGGTGGAATGAACATTGATTTCTCCAACTTCCATTAATCTCTCATCCCTTCTTCCTCTCTATATCCATTTCCCATTCTTGTTAACCTCTCATCCCTTGCCCTCTCACCTGTCTATCACCTCCCTCTGACTTCAGTTATCCTTCCTTTCTTCCATGTTCCACTGTTTTCCTATCAGATTCGTTCTTCTGCAGGACTTTACCTCTTCCACCTCTCACCTCCCAGCTTCTTCCCTACCGCCAACCTTACCCCTCACCTACTACCTGCCAGCTTGTATTCCTATCACTCTCGCAAACTCCTTCTGCTTATTTTCTGTCCCCTTCCTTTCCAGTCCCGATGCAGGGCCTTGGCGCAAGACGTTGATTGTTGTCTGTTAACGTGGACAGCTGTCCCCAGCAGACCTGTCATTGCCGCAGGACACCAACAGGTGGGAGTGTTGTCCACAGGCGACACCTCCTTGCGGCAGGACACCACCCAGTGGGAACCTCACACACACACACACTCAATCCGCTAGTGGACCTCAGCAGGTCAGGCAGCATCTATGAAAATGAAGAAACAGTCGACGTTTCGGTCTGAGACCCTTGTTCAAGACTGGAAAGGAAGGGGGAAGAATACAGAATAAAAAAGGGAGTGGAGGGGATAGCTGGAAGGTGATTGGCGAAGCCAGGTGGGTGGGAAAGGCTGGAGAGGAAGGAATCTGATAGGAGTGGAGAGTGGACCATGGGAGAAAAGGAGGGATGGGTACCAAGAGTAGGTGATAGGGAGGTGAGGAGAAGAGGTAAGAGCCAAGAGTGGGGAAAAGAAGAACTTTACCTGAAGGAGAAATCGATGTTTTAGTCACCTACCTGCAGGAAAGATGTAAACCAGGTTGACGGAGCACAGAGAAAATTTACCTGGAGTTTGCCGGGCCTGGAGGGCAGGAGTTATTAGGAAAGATTGAATAGGTTAGGATTTAATAAAAAAATAGCCAGAGGGTGGTTAATCTATGGAATTTGTTGCCACGGGCAGCAGTGGAGGCCAAGTCATTGGGTGTGTTTAAGGCAGAGATTGATAGGTATCTGAGTAGCCAGGGCATCAAAGGTTATGGTGAGAAGGCGGGGGAGTGGGACTAAATGGGAGAATGGATCAGCTCATGATAAAATGGCGGAGCAGACTCGATGGGCCGAATGGCCGACTTCTGGTCCTTTGTCTTATGGACTTTGTTCCTTGCAACGTAGGAGATTGAGGGGAGATCTGATGGAGGTAGCTGAGGGATGTGGCCTCGGTAAATGCAAGCAGAGTTTTTCCACTGAGGTTTAACATTAGAGGTCATGGGTTAAAGGTGAAAGATAAAAAGTTTAAGGGGATCATAAGCGAGAACCTCTTCACTCGGAGGCACATCAGATTGTGGAATGAGCTCCCAGCACAAGTGGTGCATACGAGCTCGATTTGAACGTTTAAGAAAAGTCTGGATGAGAACATGGATTTTAGGGGCATGGAAGGCTGTGGTCCCGGCGCAGGACGCTGGGAGTCGGCAGTTTAAATGGTTCAGCAAGGAGTTGTTGGGCCGAAAAGCCTGGTTGTATTACAGCCTGGTACAGAGGATCAAGACAATGCAGAGCAACGTGGACTCCATCACAGACACAAGCCTCCCCACCATCGAACACAGCTTCCGTGCTGTACTTTTCCAGACCAGTGATCCAACTGCGACGAAAAGAAAAGAGTAAAGTCTGTAACGACGCTGTTGTCGTTATTCGGGTCCTTAGATGAGTTCTTGAAGACGGCCAGGTCTATTGACTCAAGGCAATCTGCCACCTGTCCCCAGCCTCCCGTGACCACCTCTTAGTTGCCTTGATTTATTAGTCGTCAATAATGGATAAGAGAAGCCTCGCCCCCTTTACACTTATCACAAACGGGACTGATGTCAGGGTAAAACCGCGATATGTAATTTGGTTTTAGACATACGAGTCCCATGTACAACCTTAAACTGCAAAAGGCAGCGGCGAGCACATAGAGAGGTTGAGTTAACTGACTTAAGAATTGAATCGCAAACCACATCAGATAAGGAAATATTGAAATCATGCTCCCAGGCAGTTCTAATTTTATCAAAAGGGGCACGCCTCAAAATCATTAACTTATCCCGAATAGCAGATATTAAACCTTTACCCAATGGATTGATACAAAGAAACAGGTCCACAACGTTTTTCTCAGGCATCTCAGGAAAGTCTGATACTAAAGGGTTAATGAAATGTCTAATTTGAAGATATCTAAAGAAATGAATATTAGGTAGGTTTTAAAAACTTTACAGACAGTTGTTGAAAATTTGCAAAACGATTACCTATGAAGAGATCTTCAGAACGCCTAATACACTTTCTATATCAATCGTGAAATGTTGAATCCCGCGTAGAAGGTAGGAAAAGATGATTGTTTAAAACAGGGCTAGAAAGAGAAAAACCATGAAGGCCATTATAAGGAAGTGACTTTAATTTAGTGCACAATATCCTGTTTCATTGCCAATAATCTATAGAGCTTTTTCGGATAATTTAGCTTTCATTTGAGCAAAGAAGTAGTAAGGGTTTCCAATTTTCCAGTTCTTTACTCCAGATCAGTTGGTGGCGGGAATGTGCCTTTAAATTGGAGTGTCAACCACTATTCAGCCAAAACCGCGCTGGCCAATCATTCTAGCGGGAGGCGGGGTCTAGTGCGATTGACATTGGATTAGCCAACCAGCATCAGACTAGCCCCCCCGCCCCCACTGGTCTGTGCGAAGGTCGGACTGTGAGGATAGTGAGCGTGAATGGGAATGCTTGGACACATCAGGACACCAATAGAACATAGAATAGTACAGCACAGTACAGGCCCTTCGGCCCACAATGTTGTGCCGACCCTCAAACCCTGCCTCCCATATAACTCCGCACCTTAAATTCCTCCATATACCTGTCTAGTAGTCTCTTAAATTTCACTAGTGTATCTGCCTCCACCACTGACTCAGGCAGTGCATTCCACGCACCAACCACTCTCTGAGTGAAGAACCTTCCTCTAATATCCCCCTTGAACTTTCCACCCCTTACCTTAAAGCCATGATCTCTTGTATCGAGCAGTGGTGCCCTGGCTATCCACTCTATCTATTCCTCTTATTAACTTGTACACCTCTATCATGACTCCTCTCATCCTCCTTCTCTCCGAAGAGTAAAGCCTTAGCTCCCTTAATCTCTGATCATAATGCATACTCTCTAAACCAGGCAGCATCCTGGTAAATCTCCTCTGTACCCTTTCCAATGCTTCCACATTCTTCGTATAGTGAGGTGACCAGAACTGGACACAATACTCCAAGTGTGGGCTAACCAGGGTTTTATAGATCTGCATCATTACCTCGCGACTCTTAAACTCTATCCCTCGACTTATGAAAGCTAACACCCCATAAGCTTTCTTAACTACCCTATCCACCTGTGAGGCAACTTTCAGGGATCTGTGGACGTGTACCCCGAGATCCCTCTGCTCCTCCACACTACCAATTATCCTGCCATTTACTTTGTACTCTGCCTTGGAGTTTGTCCTTCCAAAGTGTACCACCTCACACTTCTCCGGGTTGAACTCCATAGGCCACTTCTCAGCCCACTTCTGCATCCTGTCAATGTCACTCTGCAATCTTCGACAATCCTCTACACTATCTACACCACCACCAAACTTTGTGTCGTCTGGAAACTTGCCAACCCATCCTTCTACCCCGATATCCAGGCCATTAATAAAAATCACGAAAAGTAGAGGTCCCAGAACAGATCCTTGTGGGACACCACTAGTCACAATCCTCCAATCTGAATGTACTCCCTCCACCACCACCCTCTGCCTTCTGCAGGCAAGCCAATTCTGAATCCACGTGGCCAAACTTCCCTGGATCCTATGCCTTCTGACTTTCTGAACAAGCCTACCATGTGGAACCTTGTCAAATGCCTTACTAAAATCCATGTAGATCACACCCACTACAATACCCTCATCTATATGCCTGGTCACCTCCTCAAAGAACTCTATCAGGCTTGTTAGACACGATCTGCCCTTCACAAAGCCATGCTGACTGTCCCTGATCAGACCATGATTCTCTAAATGCCCAGAGATCCTATCTCTAAGAATCTTTTCCAACAGCTTTCCCACCACAGACGTAAGGCTCACTGGTCTATAATTACCCGGACTATCCCTACTACCTTTTTTGAACAAGGGAACAACATTCGCCTCCCTCCAATCCTCCCGTACCATTCCCGTGGACAACGAGGACACTAAAATCCTAGCCAGAGGCTCAGCAATCTCTTCCCTCACCTCGTGGAGCAGCCTGGGGAATATTCCCACAGGCCCCGGGGTCTTATCCGTCCTAATGTGGGTGGGTGGCATTCCTTCACTGACATCTGGCAAGCTCCCCTCCCCGTACACGTTATTCTAATGTCCCGGAGCAGCAGGTCGATGCAGTGCGTCCGGGAAAAGCACCTGGGAGATCAGGCAGTGAATGCAAGGGGTTGGAGCCCGGACTGGAGACACTGCGGCCGCCTCTGGCGTACGCTCAGGACGGGGCTTTATTAATGAACGGAAGCACCGATGTGACCGGATATTTCACCGCGGTGATCAGCTGCTCCCTGAATTTCGACGGAGTCACCACGTAAACAAATGTGTTCGTGCAGCAGCTAAAATCCCTCAGCAAAATCCCGGCATAGTGAAATATCCATTCAGAATCACTGAAATCGAATCCCATATTAAAAGGACCTGATCATATATGAACTTTACAACTAGTGTTAACAACAAGAAGATGAAGCTGACGGAGAGGGTGAAGAGTAAAACCAAGACCTCCTCCTGCTCTTCATCTGCGGGTCACTGCGGAGAGATAGATAGATAGAGAGAGAAAGATAGACAGAGAGAGAGAGAGAGAGACAGAGAGAGAGAGAGAGAGAGAGATAGAGATAGATGGAGAGCAAGTGAGAGAGAGAGAAAGAGAGAGAGAGTGACAGAGAGGTGAGAGGGGAGGGGAGGGGGTGGGTGGGAGAGGGAGAACCTAGCAATAACTTAGTAACCAAAGGCTGAGTAGCTCCGTTTGTGGATTAATTCTACAGCGCAGTTCAGTTCGATAACACACGTCAGCAGATCCGCAAACACTGGTTCAAACGACCAGACCCAATGATCGCCCATCAGTATCCGACCCTGACAGACTGCACAGGGAGACGTGAAACACAGGACCAGGGATTCACTCAGACCAATAACCTCAGAAATAGCGAACTTGACACTGTCACCTCTTCCCGGAGTGTTTGTATCGGAGAGCAGCTAGCAGACAGCACTCGGTCTTTGTCAAGACGGCGTGGCCATTGAGAACACTTGGTTAGTGGGGAGGAAACGATTCAGGACACCAGAGGGATGTGTGCACACTGGTTCGGGGAACTTGCAGTATTTGTAAGGGATACAGAAATATCATGGGCTTAATGCTGAAGAGAGGAAATTCTCAACTCAGTACATTTGAGGAGGTTCAACAGGGACTGAGAGAGTGGAGTTTTGAGGATGGGTTTGAGCTGGAACTCGTTGAGTTTAGCAAAATGAGGCGGAAATTACGTTGAAGCACGTCGCATACTGAAAGCGCACAGAGCACAGAGGAGAGCTGGGAAGGGAGATGGGAAAGATCTGATTGCACCCCACATATCTGCGCACCCCAACCCACACGCCTCCACATGCAAATTAGATGATCCCAGAGTAAGAATTATTTGAAACAGTTCACTAAATGGCTGCCCGAACCATAAAGAATCTCAAGAACAGAGGTCGGAGCTCATGCTACATTTATCATTAAACTATCTAGAAAGGAAACAACACTGAGACTCGGCACACCTGCAAATCGGCAGGCACCCCAAATCCGCGTGAACCCCGAAATCCGTGCGCACCCCAAATCCGTGTAAACCCGGAAATCAGTGCGCACCTCAAATCTATGCGCAACCCCAACTCCGCTGGCACCCCAACATGCACATTAAATTATCCCAGAGCGAGAATCATTTCAAACAGTTCACGAAATAGCTGCATCCACCTTGAAAAACTGCAAGAACAAAGTTCAAAGTCCAAATTACATTTATTTGTAATTTGAATCTCAACAGCCTTGAGGTTTATCACGCCCCAAATCTGCCGACACCCCAAATCCGCGAGTCCTTCCACATGTGCCAATTCCTCGAAAATCAAAGTGCACCCCCAAAACCCGCCGAGACTCTCAAATCTCTGTGCAGCCCGAAATCCGTGAGAACTCGTAAATCCATATGCGCCCCTAAATCATCGTTCAACTGCCAAGCAACTGACACTATCAGATCCGTGTGTACCCACGTATTTGCAGACACCCCCAAAATCTGTGCAAACCCTAATCCGTGTGAACCCTCAAATAAGTGGCGCTCCTCAAACCTGCTTAAACTGGCCACGTGCACATTAGATTAATTGGCAACAGCCTTGAGATTTATCAGACCTCCAAATACACAGACACCTCAAATCCGTGTATAAATGAAACAACCTTGAGATTTGTCAGACCTCGAAATCCGCAGACGTCCCAAGTCCATGTACACCCCTTACTTGCTGAACACCTCTAAATCTGCCCACATCCCCAAATCCGTGCGCACCCCTAAATCTATGCGCAACCCAGAATCCGCTGAGACCTCCACATGCACATCAGATTACCCCAGAGAAAGAATCATTTCAAAGAGTTCACAGATGTCTGCACCTTAAAACATCAAGAACAAAGTTCAAAGTGCATTTATTATTAAAGTACCTACAAATGGAACATCCTCGGGATTCGACACACCTCCCAATCCACAGACACCCGACATCTGTGTGCGCCACCAAATCCGCCGACTCTCCCAAATATGTGTGCGCAACGCCAAATCCGCACGCCACCCCACATCCACCTTAAATCTGCGCACATCCCCAAATCAGTGTGTGCTCACAAATTAGACGACACCCCAACCCGCGTGCACCCCTCATTCGCTGACAAATTCCTAGATCTGCGCACACCCCTAAATCCGTGTGCAGCCCGATATTCTTTAATATCCCTTAAATCAGCGCACATCCTCATATTTGTGTGCACCCCCAAATCGCTGTGCACCTCAAACCTGTCGGCACTCCGAACTCCACCGACATACCATATCTATGCGCAACCCAAATCTGCGCGCACCCCAAAGCCACTGACACCCCCACATACATATCATAGTATCCCAGAGCAAGAAACATTCCAAACAGTTCACAAAATGGCCGCTTCCATCGTTTAAAAAAAAAGCAAGAATAGAGGTCAAATTTCAAAGTGTATTTGTTATTAAACATCTATAAATGAAAGAACCTTGAGCAACACACATCAAAGTTGCTGGTGAACGCAGCAGGTCAGGCAGCATCTCTAGGAAGAGGTACAGTCGACGTTTCGGGCTGAGACCCTTCGTCAGGACTAACTGAACGAAGAGCTAGTAAGAAATTTGAAAGTGGGAGGGGGAGGGGGAGATTCGAAATGATAGGAGAAGACAGGAGGGGGGGGGGGGGGATGGAGCCAAGAGCTGGACAGGTGATTGGCAAAACGGATAGGAGGTTGGAGAAGGGAGAGGATCATGGGGTGGGAGGCCTAGGGGGAAAGAAAGGGGGAGGGGTAGACCAGAGGATGGGTAGCGAGTTAGAGTGAGAGGAACAGAGGGAGAAAAAAGGGAGAAAATATAGGGGAGAAAAAAATAAATATATAAGGGATAGGGAAAGAAGGGGAGGTGAGGCATTAACGGAAGTTAGAGAAGTCAATATTCATACCATCAGGTTGGAGGCTACCCAGACGGAATATAAGGTGTTGTTCCTCCAACCTGAGTGTGGCTTCATCTTTACAGTAGAGGAGGCTGTGGATAGACATATCAGAATGGGAATGGGACGTGGAATTAAAATGTGTGGCCACTGGGAGATCCTGCTTTCTCTGGCGGACAGAGCGTAGGTGTTCAGCGAAACAATCTCCCAGTCTGCGTCGGGTCTCGCCAATATATAAAGGGCCGCACCTCTGGATCTCCCAGTGGCCACACATTTTAATGCCACGTCCCATTCCCATTCTGATATGTCTATCCACGGCCTCCGTGGATAGAACACACTGACTTCTCTAACTTCCGTTAATGCCCCACCTCCCTTCGTAACCCATGCCTTATATATTTCTGTATTTATTTATTTATCCATTTATTTATTTAGTTATTCATTCATCCAATCATCTATCTATCCATTTATTATTATTATTTTTTTCTCCCTTTCTCTCTCTCTCCTTTCTCTCCCTCTGTCCCTTTCACTATAACTCCTTGCCTATCCTCCGGGCTCCCCTCCCCCTTTCTTTCCCCCTAGGCCTCCCGTCCCATGATCCTCTCCCTTCTCCAGCCTCCTATCCCTTTTGCCAATCACCTGTCCAGCTCTTGGATCCATCCCTCCCCCTCCTGTCTTCTCCTATCATTTCTGATCTCCCCCTCCCCTCCCACTTTCAAATCTCTTACTGTCTCTTCTTTCAGTTTGTCCTGACGAAGGGTCTCGGCCCGAAACGTCGACTGTACCTCTTCCTATAGATGCTGCTTGGCCTGCTGCGTTCACCAGCAGTTTTTGTGTGTGTTGCTCGAATTTGAAGCATCTGCAGATTTCCTCGTGTTTGCGTTTTTAAAAGAGCCTTGAGATTCGTCACATTTCCAAATCCACCGACACCCCCAAATCCGCATGCCTCCCCAACTCCTATGTATCCAGATATTCATTGACATCCCAATTAATCAGCGCAATCCCCAAATACACATGCGCCCCAAATCAGACCGCAATCACAAAACTGTACGCACGCCAAATCCGTGCGCACCACAAACCTGCTGACACCTTCACAAGCACATCAAATTATCCCAGTGCAAGGAGCATTTCAAATACTTCAAATACATAGAAACATAGAAACATAGAAAATAGGTGCAGGAGTAGGCCATTCGGCCCTTCGAGCCTGCACCGCCATTTATTATGATCATGGCTGATCATCCAACTCAGAACCCTGCACCAGCCTTCCCTCGATACCCCCTGATCCCTTTAGCCACAAGGGCCATATCTAACTCCCTCTTAAATATAGCCAATGAACTGGCCTCAACTGTTTCCTGTGGCAGAGAATTCCACAGATTCACCACTCTCTGTGTGAAAATAGTTTTTCCTAATCTCGGTCCTAAAAGGCTTCCCCTCTATCCTCAAACTGTGACCCCTCGTTCTGGACTTCTCCAACATCGGGAACAATCTTCCCGCATCTAGCCTGTCCAATCCCTTCAGGATTTTATACATTTCAATCAGATCCCCCCTCAATCTTCTAAATTCCAATAAGTATAAGCCTAGTTCATCCAGTCTTTCATCATATGAAATGCCTGCCATCCCAGGAATCAATCTGGTGAACCTTCTTTGTACTCCCTCTATGGCAAGGATGTCTTTCCTCAGATTAGGGGACCAAAACTGCACACAATACTCCAGGTGTGGTCTCACCAAGGCCTTGTACAACTGCAGTAGTACCTCCCTGCTCCTGTACTCGAATCCTCTTGCTATAAATGCCAACATACCATTCGCCTTTTTCACCGCCTGCTGTACCTGCATGCCCACTTTCAATGACTGGTGTATAATGACACCCAGGTCTCGTTGCACCTCCCCTTTTCCTAATCGGCCACCATTCAGATAATAATCTGTTTTCCTGTTTTTGCCACCAAAGTGGATAACTTCACATTTATCCACATTAAATTGCATCTGCCATGAATTTGCCCACTCACCTAACCTATCCAAGTCACCCTGCATCCTCTTAGCATCCTCCTCACAGCTAACACTGTCGCCTAGCTTCGTGTCATCTGCAAACTTGGAGATGCTGCATTTAATTCCCTCATCCAAGTCATTAATATATATTGTAAACAACTGGGGTCCCAGCACTGAGCCTTGCGGTACCCCACTAGTCACTGCCTGCCATTCTGAAAAGATCCCGTTTATTCCCACTCTTTGCTTCCTGTCTGCCAACCAATTCTCTATCCACATCAATACCTTACCCCCAATACCGTGTGCTTTAAGTTTGCACACTAATCTCCTGTGTGGGACCTTGTCAAAAGCCTTTTGAAAATCCAAATATACCACATCCACTGGTTCTCCCCTATCCACTCTACTAGTTACATCCTCAAAAAATTCTGTGAGATTCGTCAGACATGATTTTCCTTTCACAAATCCATGCTGACTTTGTCCGATGATTTCACCGCTTTCCAAATGTGCAGTTATAGAAAATAGGTGCAGGAGTAGGCCATTCCGCCCTTCGAGCCTGCACCGCCATTTATTATGATCATGGCTGATCATCCAACTCAGAACCCCGCCCCAGCCTTCCCTCCATACCCCCTGACCCCCGTAGCCACAAGGGCCATATCTAACTCCCTCTGAAATATAGCCAATGAACTGGCCTCAACTGTTTCCTGTGGCAGAGAATTCCACAGATTCACCACTCTCTGTGTGAAGAAGTTTTTCCTAATCTCGGTCTTAAAAGGCTTCCCCTCTATCCTCAAACTGTGGCCCCTCGTTCTGGACTTCCCCAACATCGGGAACAATCTTCCTGCATCTAGCCTGTCCAATCCCTTTAGGATCTTATACGTTTCAATCAGATCCCCCCTCAATCTTCTAAATTCCAACGAGTACAAGCCCAGTTCATCCAGTCTTTCTTCATATGAAAGTCCTGCCATCCCAGGAATCAATCTGGTGAACCTTCTTTGTACTCCCTCAATGGCAAGGATGTCTTTCCTCAGATTAGGGGACCAAAACTGCACACAATACTCCGGGTGTGGTCTCACCAAGGCCTTGTACAACTGCAGTAGTACCTCCCTGCTCCTGTACTCGAATCCTCTCGCTATAAATGCCAGCATACCATTCGCCTTTTTCACCGCCTGCTGTACCTGCATGCCCACTTTCAATGACTGGTGTATAATGACACCCAGGTCTCGTTGCACCTCCCCTTTTCCTAATCGGCCACCATTCAGATAATAATCTGTTTTCCTATTTTTGCCACCAAAGTGGATAACTTCACATTTATCCACATTAAATTGCATCTGCCATGAATTTGCCCACTCACCCAACCTATCCAAGTCACCCTGCATCCTCTTAGCATCCTCCTCACAGCTAACACTGCCACCCAGCTTCGTGTCATCCGCAAAGTTGGAGATGCTGCATTTAATTCCCTCATCCAAGTCATTAATATATATTGTAAACAACTGAGGTCCCAGCACTGAGCCTTGCGGTACCCCACTAGTCACTGCCTGCCATTCTGAAAAGGTCCCGTTTATTCCCACTCTTTGCTTCCTGTCTGCTAACCAACTCTCCACCCACACCAATACCTTACCCGCAATACCGTGTGCTTTAAGTTTGCACACTAATCTCCTGTGTGGGACCTTGTCAAAAGCCTTCTGAAAATCCAAATATACCACATCCACTGGTTCTCCCCTATCCACTCTACTAGTTACATCCTCAAAAATTTCTATGAGATTCGTCAGACATGATTTTCCTTTCACAAATCCATGCTGACTTTGTCCGATCATTTCACCGCTTTCCAAATGTGCTGTTATCACATTTTTGATAACTGACTCCAGCAGTTTCCCCACCACCGACGTTAGGCTAACCGGTCTATAATTCCCCGGTTTCTCTCTCACTCCTTTTTTAAAAAGTGGGGTTACATTAGCCACCCTCCAATCCTCAGGAACTAGTCCAGAATCTAACGAATTTTGAAAAATTATCACTAATGCATCCACTATTTCTTGGGCTACTTCCTTAAGCACTCTAGGATGCAGACCATCTGGCCCTGGGGATTTATCTGCCTTCAATCCCTTCAATTTACCTAACACCACTTCCCTACTAACAAGTATTTCGCTCAGTTCCTCCATCTCACTGGACCCTCTGTCCCCTACTATTTCTGGAAGATTATTTATGTCCTCCTTAGTGAAGACAGAACCAAAGTAATTATTCAATTGGTCTGCCATGTCCTTGCTCCCCATAATCAATTCACCTGTTTCTGTCTGTAGGGGACCTACATTTGTCTTTACCAGTCTTTTCCTTTTTACATATCTATAAAAGCTTTTACAGTCAGTTTTTATGTTCCCTGCTAGTTTTCTCTCATAATCTTTTTTCCCCTTCCTAATTAAGCCCTTTGTCCTCCTCTGCTGAACTCTGAATTTCTCCCAGTCCTCAGGTGAGCCACTTATTCTGGCTAATTTGTATGCTGCTTCTTTGGAATTGATACTATCCCTAATTTCTCTTGTCAGCCACGGGTGCACTACCTTCCTTGATTTATTCTTTTGCCAAACTGGGATGAACAATTGTTGTAGTTCATCCATGCGATCTTTAAATGCTTGCCATTGCGTATCCACCGTCAACCCTTTAAGTGTCATTTGCCAGTCTATCTTAGCTAATTCACGTCTCATACCTTCAAAGTTACCCCTCTTTAAGTTCAGAACCTTTGTTTCTGAATTAACTATGTCACTCTCGATCTTAATGAAGAATTCCACTATATTATGGTCACTCTTACCCAAGGGGCCTCTCACGACAAGATTGCTAATTAACCCTTCCTCATTGCTCAATACCCAGTCTAGAATAGCCTGCTCTCTAGTTGGTTCCTTGACATGTTGGTTCAAAAAACCATCCCGCATACATTCCAAGAAATCCTCTTCCTCAGCACCCTTACCAATTTAGTTCACCCAATCTGCATGTAGATTGAAGTCACCCATTATAACTGCTGTTCCTTTATTGCACACATTTCTAATTTTCTGTTTAATACCATCCCCAACCCCAACCTCAAATACGTGGAGCTTAGGAGACAATGGCGCCTAACGGCGACTCCTTTGCCTGCATCTTCGGAAGCAGCTCTATTTCCAGCTGTAATATCTCTATTTTTCCCTTTCAGGGTTCTTTTGAAGACCCTGGCTTGGAGTTCTTTGTGGGAATGGGACCCGCTCTCGGGGTCTCTCGCCAGGCCGTTATTCGATATACCAAGGACGCAGCCGAGAAGATTAGCTCGCCTTCGGAGTTTCGGGATTTTGTGGCTACGGAGGCGGGTGGACTCATAGAAAACCTACAGCATAATACAGGCCCTTCGGCCCACAATGCTGTGCTGAACATGCACTTCTTTTAGAAATTACCTAGGGTTACCCATAGCCCTATGTTCTGCATGAAAATGGTGTGTCATAGTAGACGGAAGATCTCTGGTTGTGTGGCCAGTTCTTTGGGCACAGAGCTCAGAAAAGCGACGCAACGGACTTTTAACGTCGTAAGTCAGCGAGCTGTTTGTTATGTCTCACCACTCGCTGTGAAACTGAGACACCCCTTTCCCCCTTATTAGGGAGAGAGAAAGCCTGAGGTATGTCCAATTCCCAGGCGAATGAGTAGTTTCTGGGGTATTAAAAGTCTATGTCTTTATTGAGGCTTTGCTGCACGCATGTGTGCCGAGGCTTTGTTTATTTTTTGCTGGTGGGGGAGGGGGAGCGTTGCTTTGCTACTGTTTACACTGGGAGGGGGCGCTGGGGGTGTGTTTGGGGTTATAACATTTAACTGTCTTTCATTCTTTGGAACACTGTTCGTAAATGGCTGCGAAGAAAAAGAATTTCAGGATGTACATTGTATACATTTCTTTGACATTAAAATTACCTTTGAAACCTTTAAAAATAACTGCCTCCACCTTAAAACAGCAAGGATAAATGTCAAAGTTCAAAGTGCACAGTTTATTAAAGTATCTATCAATGAAACAACTTTGAGATTCGACACACCCGGACACCGAAAATACGTGTGCATCCCTAAACCTGTTGGCATTTCCAAATCTGTGCGCACCCCAAACACACTGACACCTCCCACATGGACATCAGGTCATCCCAGAGCAAGAATCATGTGAAGCAGTTCACTAAATGGCTGCATCCATCCTGAAAAAATAGCAAGAACAAAGGTCAAAGTTCACAGCGTATTTATGATCAAACTAAATATTTTAACACAGGCATAAACACAAACCTGCTTAATCTATGCTCAGGGCAATCACACAGCATCCAACGAACGCAATTCCAGGATGATACCCGGCACAATGAAAGCCTCCCCCCCCCGCCCCACCTTTTCTCCGGGCGTCTCTAGCAACGGCTCGTTAGCTCCTCGCTAACAAGCTCCTGATTCAGCGCCAAGAAAACCCACCGTTCTCTGGCCTCGCACGTTTAGGGTATACACGCTCCGGTCCCGCCAAATCTGTGAGATTGCGGTGCCCCGCCCACCCAAGCCCCAGTCTGTGTGATGCCGTGTGATTTACTGCCGTGTTACAACTCATCAGCAGGAAATAACAGATCGCACTCGGCATACGAGTAAAGGAAGTGTATTTATGAATATGAACTTAACTAAGTAGTCAGTAAAGAGAAGAAAGAAAAAAAAATAAAACGGGCCGTTATAATTAAACAGTCACATGTGCGCAGGTTGGAGCTCAAAACTTCCGAAAGTGATATTCACCGATCGTCAGTAGACTCCCTATCCTTTCTCCACCGGATCACCATCCCCACCGGATCGACTCCGACGACCGGTTTTCTCCAGCGTTTCCTCTTTCCACCTCCCGCCAAACAAAGACAGAAACTCACACCGGCGCTAGGCACAAAACGAGAAATCGCCGCGCCAGCCTTTTCTCCTGATCGGACGTCCCACATTCCTAAGCACCCCTTATCTCTAACAATAAAACATTCTGCAGAGAGACCATGACGTGAAATTCCCTACAACGTTAGCAGTAAAACAATTACCGGGGGTTACACACCATCCCGCCCCCACCAAAAATAGTCATGTCCTCAAGACTGTGAGATGACTTATCCCCTCGTTAATAACAGTTTTCAAAGGAATTTCGGATGTCAGGACCTCCAATCCATGGCAGTGACATATCTCACTAAGGGAACAGGCGCTACACTCTGTGCGCCATAAGCCAGCCTGGCTGGCGGCTTCCTGGTTCCTTGAGACCTGCTGATCCCATCAGCCACTTCTTCAGTGCCAGGCATCCCTGGGGACCTTTCCTGTATACGTGGGGAGGCCGCCCCCTAGACATTACTCGTGCCTTCCGGCAACTCAGCACCCACCACCCCCGTCACTTACCTGAGCTCATTCCCAGTTACTTTAGTGTCCAGTCTACCTTCATTATCCAGCTGCAAACCCGCCTACCCACTGCTAGACACCCCACTCCCCCCCATTAAATTTTTTTGAGGAAATTACCAGTAGGCAGGACAAGGGAGATGCAGTGGCTGTTGTATATTTGGATTTTCAGAAGGCCTTTGACAAGGTGCCACACATGAAGCTACTTAACAAGATAAGAGCCCATGGAATTACAGGAAAGTTACATACGTGGATAGAGCGTTGGCTGATTGGCAGGAAACAGAGAGAGGGAATAAAGGGATCCTATTCTGGTTGGCTGCCAGCTACCAGTGGTTTTCCACAGGGATCAGTGTTGGGGCCGCTTCTTTTTACATTGTACATCAACGATTTGGATTATGGAATAGATGGCTTTGTGGCTAAGTTTGCTGACGATACGAAGATAGGTGGAGGGGCCGGTAGTGCTGAGGAAACGGAGAGTCTGCAGAGAGACTTGGATAGATTGGAAGAATGGGCAAAGAAGTGGCAAATGAAATACAATGTTGGAAAGTGTATGGTTATGCACTTTGGAAGAAGAAATAAACAGGCAGACTATCATTAAAATGGGGAAAGAATTCTAAGTTCTGAGATGCAACGGGACTTGGGAGTCCTAGCACAGGATACCCTTAAGGTTAACCTCCAGGTTGAGTCAGTAGTGAAGAAGGCGAATGCAATGTTAGCATTCATTTCTAGAGGAATAGAGTATAGGAGCAGTGATGTGATGTTGAGGCCCTATAAGGCGCTGGTGAGACCTCACTTGGAGTACCGTGGGCAGTTTTGGTCTCCTTATTTAAGAAAGGATGTGCTGACGTTGGAGAGGGTCCAGAGAAGATTCACTAGAATGACTCCGGGAATGAGAGGGTTAACATATGAAGAACGTTTTTCCGCTCTTGGACTGTATTCCTTGGAGTTTAGAAGAACGAGGGGAGACCTCACAGAAACATTTCAAATGTTAAAAGGCATGGATAGAGTGGATGTGGCAAAGTTGTTTCCCATGGGGGAGTCTAGTACGAGAGGGCATGACTTAAGGATTGAAGGGCGCCCATTCAGAACAGAAATGCGAAGAAATTTTTTTAGTCAGAGGGTGGTGAATCTGTGGAATTTGTTGCCACGGGGAGCAGTGGAGGCCAAGTCATTGGGTGTATTTACGGCAGAGATTGATAGGTATCTGAGTAGCCAGGGCATCAAAGGTTATGGTGAGAAGGCGTGGGAGTGGGACTAAATGGGAGAATGGATCAGCTCATGATAAAATGGCGGAGCAGACTCGATGGGCCGAACGGTCGATTTCTGCTCTTTTGTCTTATTGTCTTATGGTTTTAATCCGCATCAATGTAGGAAGGTTTAGAAATCTCTTTCGTTAATAATGGGGATCTTACAGAGGGTAGCATACCCCATAGCCCCATTTACTCATCCTCTGAATGCGGTACCGACTTTCCACTGCTTGTCCTTCTGTTCTCCCACGTCGCCGCAGAGTGAGACGACGCCAGAACCACGCCAGGCGCTGGATCAACACGTACCTGTTGACCCAGATGTCGAAGCTGACTCTTGACAGGTCCATTCCCACCCTCTGTTTTCACCCGGAAAACCGGTACTTTTGACACCTGACTCTCCACCAGGTAAGGCGTAGCCGCCCAGCGGCCAGCCGGATTATATTTCCCTAGCAGCCCCAAATTCCTTATGAGACCTCTGTCTCCAGGCATCATTTGGGAGAATCTAACTTTTTGATCATAACTCTTATTGCCTTGATTCTGCTTGGTAGCAGAGACCTCGACTGGTTGAGAAGCCCTTTGCGGTTCCCTCCTCACATCATTCACAAACTTCAGATACGTTTTCTGTTGTAGACCTTCCTCACCAGTCCCAAAACAGAGGTCAACAGGTGACCTCGCTTCGTGCCCAAAGATCAGTAATACGGCGAGTACCTGGTAGCTTCACTTCATGTGCAGTTGTAGCAATAGACCAGATGCCCAGTATGGTGAATCCATTTGCTCTTCTTGCTGACCTCCAGGGTTAGGAACATGTCTGGCAGGGTCCAGTTAAACCCCTCGGGCTGGGGATCACCCTGCGTCTAATAAGGCGTAGTCCTCGACCTCTCGACTCCGAGCATGCTCAGTAAGTGAGGTATGAGCATATTCTCAAAATCCCTTTCCAGATCGCCATGTGTCCATCGGGGGAGGCCATAATGAACGCAATACTTTCTCCAGAACAGTTTGGCTTGGTCGACGCGCTCTGATACTTTGCAGAGAGGGCTTGAGCGTATTCAGTGTAGTGGCCAGTAGTAAGCAAGACCTTCGCCATGTTGCTGGAACCTACGGGGAGAAAATCAGCAATTGGGATAAAGAAGCGGCCCTCTTAGATAGCGCCTTCGTTCGAGTACATCGAATGAGATTTACTTTAGGTGCAGAGGAGATGTCAGGGGTAAGTCTTCTTTACGCAGAGAGTGGTGAGTGCGTGGAATGGGCTGTCGGCGACGGTGGTGGAGGCGGATACGATAGGGTCTTTTAGGAGACGCCTGGATAGGTACACGGAGCCTAGACAAATTAAAGGGCTGTGGGTAGCCCTAGGTAATTTCTAAGGTAAGGACATGTTCGGCACAGCTTTCTGGTCTGTGCTGTAAGTTTTCTATGCTTCAAATACCCAGCCGGTACTTCAGGCTGAAATCATTGGCAGATAACGCCGCCAACCAACGATGGCCTGCCACATCCAGTTTCGCCGAGGTCAGGATAGAAGTCAACAGGTAGATTGTTGTCAGTCCTCACCTTGAACTTGACGCCACATAGATAGTCACTTGGCTTATCCAACACAGCCCATTTCAACGCCAGGAACTCCAATTTGTGCGTGGGATAGTTTCGCTTGTTAGATGACAGACTCCGGTTGGCAAAAGCGACGGGTCTCAACCCTGTGTCCTGATCCTGATACAGAACGCCTCTTCAACCCGTTCTGCTGGCGTCTGTATACAATACTCCAGCTCCTTCGCTCTGGATCTCCTGCCGAACCGAGGCAAAGACCCACCACCTGGTGTCAATCAGAAAACTGCTCCCCCAGCCTTCTCTGGAAACTTCTCCCCGTTCCACTCTCCTGATTGGATGACCCATATTCTCAAACATCCCTTACCTCCAATAAGAACGCAAACACTGCGTCTACAGAAAGACCATGACATGAAATACCCCACAATAGCAGTAAAACCTTTAACAGGCCGTTACAATCATGTAAGGCGGTGGTGTAAAACTTGATTTTGATTCTGATCTGGAAACGGAGGTAGCAGTGGGGTAATTTGCTTCTTCAAAGGGCAAAAGAGGTTGTAGTTCCACCCAACTTTAGGGGAAAAAGCCTGTTTGCATTGACCCTACCAATACCCCTCATAATATTGTATACCTCTCGCAAATATGCTATCGATCTTCAGTGTTCCAAGGTACAAAGTCAGACAACATCAAAGTCAAAGGCAACATCTTCAACCTTATTTACATCTTTCCTGTAGGTAGGTGACAGAAACTGCATACGTACTTCGAATTAGGCCTCACCGATGTCTTATAGAACGTCAACATAGCATCCTATCTCTTGTAATCTAGACTTTGAATCATGAAGGCCAATGTGCCAAAAGCTTTCTGTACGGCCGTATCTACCCGTGACGCCGCTTTTATTGAATTGTGGACCTGTATTCCTTATAAAACTCTACAACATTTGTTGGACATGACCTACCACGCACGAAGCCATGCCGACGATCTTTAATCAGTCTATGTCTATCAAAATATTTATATATCTGGTCCCTTCGAATACCTTCACCACTACTGATATCAGACTCACCGACCTACAGTTTCCTGCTTTCTTTTAAAGTCTTTTTTAAACAGCGGAACAACATTGGATATAATCAAATCTTCTGGCTCCACAGCTGTCGCTAACCATAAAACCATATAACAATTACAACACTGAAACAGGCCATCTCGGCCCTTCTAGCCCGTGCCTAACTCTTACTCACATCTCGCCCCACCGACCTGCACTCAGTCCATAACCCTCCATTCCTTTCGTGTCCATATATCTATCCAATTTAACTTTAAACAACATCGAACCTGCCTCAACCACTTCTGCTGGAAGCTCGTTCCACACAGCTACCACTCTGAGTAAAGAAGTTCCCCCTCATGTTATCCCTAAACTTTTGTTCTTTAACTCTCAACTCATGTCCTCTTGATGTTTGAAATATCTCTTCCCGGATCCCAGCAACCGGCCTCCCACTGGGTGTGATGCAGCACCTTGTTACACCCAGGGGATTTACCACACGACAGCAAACACCTCCTGTATAAGGTCCAGGAAGTCGAAGTGGCTTTGCCTCACGTCTAGAGTATCTGTGTCTGTGTCCCGAGTAAATATAGATGGAAAAAAATTAACTTAAGATCTCCCCCATCCCTTTGGCTCCTCGCATAGATTATCATTCTGATCTTCCAGAGGAACTTTTTTGTCCTTTGCAATCCTTTTGCTCTTAACGTATCTGTAGAACCCCTTAGGAGTCTCCTTCATCTTTCCTGTTAGGGCAAACACAGGCCTCCTTTTCTCCTCCTGCTCATTTCCCCAAGTGTTCTCTTGCATGTCGTATACTCCATAAGCACCTCAGCTTTCCTACCTGCCCATAACTACCACGAACCTCCGTTGTTTCTGAACCAGGGCCTCAGCATCTATTGAAAACGCAGGATCCCTACACCTGGCAACATTACCTTTTACTCTGCCAGGCGCATAAAACCAGAAGATTATGAGACATGGGAGCAGAATTAGGCCATCTGGCCCATCGGGTCTGCTCCGCCATTCAATCATGGCTGATCCTTATTCCTGTCTTCCTCAACCACAGTTCCCGGCCTTCTCCCCGTAACCTTTGAGGTTATGTCCAAACAAGAACCTACCAATCTCTGCCTTAAATACACCCACCAACCTGGCCTCCACAGCTGCATGTGGAAACAAATTCCACAAATTCACCACCCTTTGGCTAAAGAAATTTCTCCGCATCTGAATGAATGAAATGAATGAAATATTTTTATTGTCATTGCATAGTACAATTTGCCATACACCAATACAGCGAAAATGAGTTTTCAACTCTCATACTCAATACTATACGGGGGTGCTGGGAACGGACCCAAATGCGAGACACAGACACTGAAGTACAAGGAACAGGACTTGACGAGAGTAGGTGCGTGACAGGATACAGGCAAGGAGCAGGGACAAGAACGCAGACTTGGTCTAGGGAAAGTGGGACCAGGACTAGAAACCATGGACTAGGAGACTAGTCTTGGACTCCGAGCCCGAGACTGGACAAGGACCCAGAACCTGGGTCTTGCCTCGGGTTCGAACCCCAGAACCAGGAAAGGACATAACATGGCTTGAGGCTGGGGTCTTGGGTCTTGAGCTTGGCATCCTCGAGGCTTGGGGTCTTGGGTCTTGAGCTTGGCTTGGGATCCTCGAGGCTTGGGGTCTTGGGTCTTGAGCTTGGCTTGGGATTCTTGAGGCTTGGGTCTTGAGCTTGGCTGCAGGCTGGGGTCTTGGTTCTTGGAGAGGCTTGGGATCCTCGAGGCTTGAGATCTTCATCTTGAAATGCAGAAGCTGATGACTCGGGGACTGGAGCTGAGCGACCGACAACTGAACATCAACACAGAACCGGGACTTACCCTTCGACAAGCCAGGACTCATCTTTAACACAACACTAACATGAGACAGGACAGAACATAGACATAGAGCCAGGACTTATCCTACGACAAGCCGGGACTCAGCTTCATCTCCACACCAAGGTGGGACAGGTCCACCTGTTGGGTAACGCCAGGACGGCCAGACTTACCCAACAGAGACAAAAACAAGACATGTCTTCCCACCCCCCCTACGCAGGGCAACGGCAGAACGGCCTGACTTACCCCACAGAGACGAGGACAAGACAGATCCCCCCCACAGGGCAACAGCAAAACAGCCTGACTTACCCCACGGAGGCAAGGACAAGAAGAGACAAACACCAAAGAACAACAGACAGGTCTATCTCTGCTCCAGGGTAGCTCCAAGTCTCAGTTCAGTCTGCAACCTCAGCTGGCTATAGAAACAGCCAGATCCCTACATAGCTCGGAGTGGCTGGCGGCCACTCAGCTGGCCTGGGAAACAGTCGAATCCATACCTGAAAAACTACTCCAACGAGTGGCAACAAGGCTACATGAAGCAGTGGTCCTCCAACCAGGCCTAGAGATCACAAATGGTTTCACCAGCCTTCCATCAGCAGGTTGCTCTAAGGGGGAACTGACAAGACAAACCAGCAGCCCACACTCAATCCCAAGGCTAATTATTGCAAGCCCAAAGATGGGAATCAGGTGCCTATGATTAACTCAAACAAGGGACGGCTGGAAGACCCGGAGTCCTTGACTACACGGACTGGACCGTGAACCGGAATGCGGACTTCACGGACTGGACCATGACAAGTAACCAGCCAGTACAAACAATGTCCAGAAGTACAAAAGCGCAACTCAGATCCATGACAGCCATAAAACCAGAATTAAAGTAGCAATATAATAAATTTATGGATGATGCTTGATCGATTGGATCAGAGCAATTATAATGGGTGACTTCAATCTACATGTAGATTGGGTAAACCAAATTGGTAAAGGTGCTGAGGAAGAGGATTTCTTGGAATGTATGCGGGATGGTTTTTTGAACCAACATGTCGAGGAACCAACTAGAGAGCAGGCTATTCTGGACTGGGTTTTGAGCAATGAGGAAGGGTTAATTAGCAATCTTGTCGTGAGAGGCCCTTTGGGTAAGAGTGACCTTAATATGGTGGAATTCTTCATTAAGATGGAGAGTGACATAATTAATTCAGAAACAAAGGTTCTGAACTTAAAGAGGGGTAACTTTGAAGGTATGAGACGTGAATTAGCTAAGATAGACTGGCAAATGACACTTAAAGGATTGACGGTGGATATGCAATGGCAAGCATTTAAAGGTTGCATGGATGAACTACAACAATTGTTCATCCCAGTTTGGCAAAAGAATAAATCAAGGAAGGTAGTGCACCCGTGGCTGACAAGAGAAATTAGGGATAGTATCAATTCCAAAGAAGCAGCATACAAATTAGCCAGAATAAGTGGCTCACCTGAGGACTGGGAGAAATTCAGAGTTCAGCAGAGGAGGACAAAGGGCTTAATTAGGAAGGGGAAAAAAGATTATGAGAGAAAACTGGCAGGGAACATAAAAACTGACTGTAAAAGCTTTTATAGGTATGTAAAAAGGAAAAGACTGGTAAAGACAAATGTAGGTCCCCTACAGACAGAAACAGGTGAATTGATTATGGGGAGCAAGGACATGGCAGACCAATTGAATAATTACTTTGGTTCTGTCTTCACTAAGGAGGACATAAATAATCTTCCAGAAATAGTAGGGGACAGAGGGTCCAGTGAGATGGAGGAACTGAGCGAAATACTTGTTAGTAGGGAAGTGGTGTTAGGTAAATTGAAGGGATTGAAGGCAGATAAATCCCCAGGGCCAGATGGTCTGCATCCTAGAGTGCTTAAGGAAGTAGCCCAAGAAATAGTGGATACATTAGTGATAATTTTTCAAAACTCGTTCGATTCTGGACTAGTTCCTGAGGATTGGAGGGTGGCTAATGTAACCCCACTTTTTAAAAAAGGAGTGAGAGAGAAACCGGGGAATTATAGACCGGTTAGCCTAATGTCGGTGGTGGGGAAACTGCTGGAGTCAGTTATCAAAGATGTGATAACAGCACATTTGGAAAGCGGTGAAATCATCGGACAAAGTCAACATGGATTTGTGAAAGGAAAATCATGTCTGACGAATCTCATTGAATTTTTTGAGGATGTAACTAGTAGAGTGGATAGGGGGGAACCAGTGGATGTGGTATATTTGGATTTTCAAAAGGCTTTTGACAAGGCCCCACACAGGAGATTAGTGTGCAAACTTAAAGCACGTGGTATTGGGGGTAAGGTATTGATGTGGATGGAGAATTGGTTAGCAGACAGGAAGCAAAGAGTGGGAATAAACGGGACCTTTTCAGAATGGCAGGTGGTGACTAGTGGGGTACCGCAAGGCTCAGTGCTGGGACCCCAGTTGTTTACAATATATATTAATGACTTGGATGAGGGAATTAAATGCAGCATCTCCAAGTTTGCGGATGACACGAAGCTGGGTGGCAGTGTTAGCTGTGAGGAGGATGCTAAGAGGATGCAGAGTGACTTGGATAGGTTGGGTGAGTGGGCAAATTCATGGCAGATGCAATTTAATGTGGATAAATGTGAAGTTATCCACTTTGGTAGCAAAAATAGGAAAACAGATTATTATCTGAATGGTGGCTGATTAGGAAAAGGGGAGGTGCAACGAGACCTGGGTGTCATTATACACCAGTCATTGAAAGTGGGCATGCAGGTACAGCAGGCGGTGAAAAAGGCGAATGGTATGCTGGCATTTATAGCGAGAGGACTTGAGTACAGGAGCAGGGAGGTACTACTGCAGTTGTACAAGGCCTTGGTGAGACCACACCTGGAATATTGTGTGCAGTTTTGGTCCCCTAATCTGAGGAAAGACATCCTTGCCATAGAGGGAGTACAAAGAAGGTTCACCAGATTGATTCCTGGGATGGCAGGACTTTCATATGAAGAAAGACTGGATGAACTGGGCTTGTACTCGTTGGAATTTAGAAGATTGAGGGGTGATCTGATTGAAACGTAAAGGGATTGGACAGGCTAGATGCAGGAAGATTGTTCCCGATGTTGGGGAAGTCCAGAACAAGGGGTCACAGTTTGAGGATAAAGGGGAAGTCTTTTAGGACCGAGATTAGGAAAAACTTCTTCAGTCAGAGAGTGGTGAATCTGTGGAATTCTCTGCCACAGGAAGCAGTTGAGGCCAGTACATTGGCTATATTTAAGAGGGAGTTAGATATGGCCCTTGTGGCTACGGGGGTCAGGGGGTATGGAGGGAAGGCTGGGGCGGAGTTCTGAGTTGGATGATCAGACATGATCATAATAAATGGCGGTGCAGGCTCGAAGGGCCGAATGGCCTACTCCTGCACCTATTTTCTATGTTTCTATGTTTCTATAGCTCTGGGGAAAAAGCTATTTTTCAGTCCGGAAGGGATGGCATAGAAAATCTTACAACGTCCGCCAGATGGAAGAAGTTCAAACAGATGATTGCATGGTTGTGTATTGTCCTTACAGATGCTTGTAGCTTTCCTTAGGCAGCGAGAGCTGTAGGTGTCCTCCAGGGCTGGGAGCTGTGTCCCGATGATCTTCTGTGCGCTAGAGATAACCCGCTGAAGTGCTTTCCTATCAGCTGCTGTACAATTGAGATACCACACAGAGATGCAGGATGTAAAGATGCTCTCTATGGTGCAGAGGTAAAAGGTCACCAGATTCTGTTCAGGTAGACCAGCTTTCTTCAGCGTCCTGAGGAAAAACAAGCCTCATGGTTTAGTTACCGTCCATTCCTTGTCACTGTTCGTCTCGCCTCCAGATGCACCGACACTTTGCAAATTCGTGCGCAGCCACATGTTTGACGACACGCCCCTAAATCAGCACACATCGCTAAATGCTTGTGCATCGTAAATCCACGTACACCCCCCAAACCTACTCAAACACCCAAATGAATATTTCATTATCTCGGAGAATGTGTCATTTCAAACATTTCACGAAATCTCTGCCTCCATCTTAGAGAAATATCCAGAACAAATTTCAGTTTAAGCCCAGCTATTATGAAAGTATCTATAAAGGAAGTAAATTCGAGATTCCTCACGATTCCAGATACCTCTCATTAACTTATACACCTCTATCAGGTCACCCCTCATCCTCCGTCGCTCCAAGGAGAAAAGGCTGAATTCACTCAGGCTACTCTCATAAGGCACGCTCACCAATCCAGGCAACATCCTTGTAAATCTCCTCTGCACCCTTTCTGTGGTTTCCACATCCTTCCTGTAGTGAGGCGACCAGAACTGAGCACAGTACTCCAAGTGGGGTCTGACCAGAGTCCTATACAGCTGCAACATTACCTCTCTGCTCTTAAACTCAATCCCACGATTGATGAAGGCCAATGCACCGTATGCTTTCTTAACCACAGAGTCAGCAGCTTTGAATGTCCTATGGACCCGGACCCTAAGATCCCTCTGATCCTCTAAGATCCCTTTGATCCTAACCTCCCCCCCCCCCCACCCAGCCGCAGACATGTCAATCACCACGTGGCGAGGCACCGAACCCGCAAGTGTATCACGCAGGGGGACAGTGGTACCAGGACTGGAAGTCTGGCGAGGTTATGCTTGAAACTCAGGGACTTTAACGGTCAGTGTGGGGAAAGGGGGAAATTCAGTGAGGGACCAAGGAAGGGTGGACTGAGGGTGAAGGAGGGGGCGGAGATAAATGAGTCCAGGGAGAGAAAGGGTGAAGTGCACGGAGACGTGATCAGTACCAGGTCTGAGAGGTGAGGGGTGACTGGGGGGGATGGGGGTAGGCATTCGCAGACACAGATCGGCGAGGGTCCAGGGAATGAGTGGCGTGTGGTTGACGGTGGGAGAGATCAGCATTCGAACCAGGTTCAATATCACAGACACATATTGGAGAATTTGTTGTTTTAAAGCAGCAGTTCAGTAAAACACATAGTTAAATGCGTACTTAGAATAAGTATTTTAAATTGAATATGTAGCTCTTTAAAGGAGGATAAAGAGTGAGGTAGTGCATGTGGGTTCATTGCCCAGTCAGAAATTTGATAATGGGGGCGGGGGTGGAATTAACTGTTCCTGAAACGTTGAATATGCGTTTTCAGGCTCCGTTAACCCCTCCTTGACGGTAGCAATGAGAAGAGGGCATGACCAGGATGGAAGATGCCGCATTTCTGATCATCGCCTCTTGCAGATACCTTCGATACTGTAGAGAGTAGTGCCCGTGATGTAGTTGGCTGAGATATCGGCAGTTGTTTTTTTTACACTGAGGCAGTGATGAAAGTTTGGCGGGCTAATCATTGAATATTCAGGGATTTGTAGCGGTTTTAGGAGATTCCCTGTACATCCCGCACGTTATCATAGTGAGGGACGTGGAACAAAGTCTGAGCCTGTGAACCGCAGACACGAACGCCCCGTCCCCGCCGGTTCTCCCAGAGCTTACAGTAGATCAGAGGAGAGGATGCCACGCCAACCCTCAAAATAGCCCTGACATTCCCTGTGACGATGGATAATCAAAGGTGATCTGAGTTCCAAGTCTATGCCGGGACACCATCGGCCTCAATTCCCCCATTTAAATAATCAGCCGTCTCTACTTTAAATACACCCTCTGGATAGTTCCCACCCGCACTCCCGTCACAAGCTGGGGAGGGGGGTGGGGGTCAAAAGATTCCGGGGATAAGTCCATATGACATTGGAACAGAACTAAGCCAACTGGCCCATCGAGTCTGCTCCGCCTTTTCACCATGGCTAATTTTTCTTTGTCAGCCCCTATTTTCTGTCTCTCCCCACCACGCCCCCCCGCCCGTGTCCCTGCATGCCCAGACTAATCAAGCATCTACTAACTTTTGCCTTAAATATACCGAATTAGCTGACCTCCACAGCTGACTGTGGCAAGGAATGCCGCAGTTTCACCAAGCTTTGGGTCCTCAACAGGATTATTATTCAGGGGAACGGGCCAGAGGGGCATTCTGCACTGGCTGCCCTTTTCCTTTCCTACTATTGACAGTCGCCCAGTTTCCTGCGTCCTGTAACCTAAAGGCGCCAACTTCCCTGTAGCTCTTCGTTACCACCTCTTCATTCACCCTTATGAGCCAAAATCCATCGAGCTCCAGCTCTGGTCGCTTAATGTGCTTTCAAGGGAGCTGCAGCTCAATGCGGCTGGTGCGAATGTGGTTGCCAGGGAGGCTGATGGTATCCCACGATTCCCACTTCTCCCACACGGAACGAAACACTGCTGCCGGAGACATTCTCACTGCACCACTGTGCTCTGATAGACGAGGTGTGAGGAATTAAAAACAAAAACAGACACTTACCAGATAATTGGCTCGGCGAAACCTGATCTCGTCGAAATCTGATAAAGCCACTCCAAACACCGGCCCACTCACTGCAATGTCCAATCCGTTTGCGTTTGCATTAGTTTCATTCGCCTTTTCTAAGGAAACCCGCTCAGCGACTGGCTGCAGTCCAACTCAGACAAACCGCCGCGAAGTTTTACCATTTTAAACCTTGTGTGTGAACCTGTTTGTAAAGGCAAATCGAAAGGTTGCCACATTGTTTTGTCCAGTCACCAATCTGTTTCTCCATTGCCACATTACCCTCGTTTAGACAGCTCATCGGGCTGTGAGGCTCTGGATAGATCGATACTTAGATACATAGATAGATAGATGGATAGATAAATAGATAGACAGACGGGCAGATTGATAGCTAGACAGGCAGACAGACAGACAGACAGATAGATAAATGGATAGATAGCTAGACAGACATAAAGATAGATAGCTAGCTAGACAGACAGATAGACAGACAGACAGACAGGCAGATAAATAGATAGATAGACAGACAGACATAAAGATAGATAGATAGATAGACAGACAGACAGATAGATAGCTAGACAGACAGATAGATAGACAGACAGACATAAAGATAGATAGAAAGATAGACAGATAGTCAGATGGATAGACTGATGGATAGACAGACAGATTGCGACGTACATTAGCCAAACGGACCAAGTGGGTGGATTGCAGTTAGGCACTGGGATATTACAGGCATAACGAGGTAGAGGGATGGGCAGGACTGGCATCTCAGTGTTGCTGAAAGCCACTCGACCACACCACCATAAGATATAGGAATAGAATGAGGTCATCTGGCCCAGCGAGTCTGCTTTGCCATTTGCCCATGGATGATCCATTACACTCTTAGCCTCAATTTCGTGCCTTCGCCCCATAACCCTTCATACCTGAGTAGTTATCAATCTATAAACCCGCACTTTAAATATTCTCAATTTACATATTCTCAGCAGCCTGTGCCACCGCATCCTACAGATTCACGTCTCTGGATGCATATTCCCCTTCTTCCCCTTTGTAAATGGCTGCGTCCTCTGGTCATGGGAAAGTCCTCTCTAGATAAACTCTAGGCAGACCTGCTGAAGGGTCTGCCCGAAATCTCGAATGTACTGTTTTCTATAGATGCTGTCTGGCCATGCCGATCTCCTCCAGCATTTTGCATGTGTTGATTGGATTTCCAGCATCTGCAGATTTTCTCTTGTTTGCCTTTTAGCGTTTGATAGGTTCAAATGTTCCATTTAATATCAGTGTACAATATTTAATATACATCCTGAAATTCTTACTCTTTGCAGACATCCACGTAACAGAAGATTAACCTCAAAGAATTAATAACAAAAACAGTTTAGAATCAGACAGCCAACGCCACCAACGCAGAAACTATCAACCGTACCCGCTTGGCATCCCCTCTCACTTCTTCCAGCAGGAAGCATCAGGCCCGCCCACCCAACAAGCAAGCGATAACAAAACCCCAAAGAGAGAGTTTGATCGACAGAGCAACAAAACTATTGTTCACCCGAGAATTCTTCATGCCTCAGTTTCTCTCTCTCCCTCCCCTCCCCCCGTCTCTCTCCCTCTCTCCCTCACTAACAAGGGAGAGAGATGTCACCCTTTCTAGGGAGAGAGGGGACGAACAAACTACTGTTTCGATGCCGCTTTCCTCTAGAAGCGACGGCCATTGGAGCGCACCAGACTCGGGAGCCAGCAAACTCTGGCTCTGACATACAGACAGAGAGAGAGAGAGGGAGGGTAGAGGGGGGGGGGGGGGAGGGAGAGAGAGAGAGAGGGAGGGTAGAGGGGGGGGGAGGGAGAGAGAGAGATCGGGGTTGGGGGGGGGCGGGTGGGGTGAAAACGGAAGCCTAACACAGCTGCACCCGCTGTCTCAATGTTCGGATCTCCCTTGTGACGCTTCAGTTGGCGACAGTGGCGAGGAATCGCGCGTTGTGTGTACGTGCGTGTGTGTGTGTGTGTGTGTGTGTGTGTGTGTGTGTGTCTGTCTATGTATCTGTGTGCGTGTGTGCGTGTGCGTGTGCGTGTGTGTCTGTGTGTCTGTCTGTCTATGTATCTGTGTGCGTGTGTGCGTGTGCGTCTGTGTCTGTGCGCGCGCGCGCGTGTGTGTACGTGTGTGTGTGCGTGTGCGTGTGTGTCTGTGTGTGCGCGCGCGCGTATGTGTGCGTGTGTGTGTGTGTCTATGTATCTGTGTGTGCGTGTGTGTGTGTGTGTATGTGTGTGTGTGCGTGTGTGTGTAGGTGTGTGTGTGTGTGTGTGTGTGTGTGTGTGTGTGTGTGTGTGTGTGTGTTTGTGTAGGTAGGAGTGTGTGTCTATGTATGTGTCCATGTATCTGTGTGTGTGTGTGTGTGTGTGTGAGAGAGAGAGAGAGAGTGAGTCTGTGGGGCCAGGAGGGAGTTAAAGGTCCACGGGACAGTTCAAAATGGGAAACCACATGGATAGAAGTCGGTCGGTGTTGGCGAACTCCTTTCACAGATGACTATTTCGTCAATAAAAACGTGAAATCTGTAAATGGGGCTGCTCAGTGACAAAGCTCAGTCTTTGTAATCAGAGCTCCGGCATTATTACCACCAGGAGAGTCACTGCTGAGGTAACACCCAAGAATTTGGATCTATTTGTCTTCAAACGGCCCATGAATTAAAGTGTTTGTTTAAGTAACTAACTAATAAAGTTAGTCAGGGATATAACCGTATCTCTGGAGACTGATCCTCTGTATAAATCACTTTCGTTTTGAATTCATCAGCTCAGAGTGTCTGCCGGAGCTGTGAATTCAGGAGCAACAGAAATCACAGATTCTCACTGAAATGGATTGTTCAGTCATCTTCCGGATAGGAGTCGTTAACTGTCTTTTTATTTCAGCCTTTGGAATTCCCGGTCAACGCAGAATGATCACCTGCCGTTGCTCGGAATTGAGGTTTAATTTCAATGTTGTGATAGTTGCTGTCGCTGGTTTCCACTGCCACATGCCCAGTCCTGGTGTTCCGCTTTTCTGGAATGGTTTGGAAACACAAGGACTATGGATTCTGTGATCTGGATCTGAAAACAAACCGCTGCAGGAATTCAGCGATTCCGCTGACATCTGCGGGATTGAACGAGCCCGGCAGCGTTGTTCCAGTGGTTTGAGTTCAGTATTGTGATGTTCGGGTCTCGGTGCTTTTGGTCTTAGACCATAAGACAAAGGAGCAGAAGCAGGCCATTAGGCCCATCCAGTCTGCTCCGCCATTTTATCATGAGCTGATCCATTTTATCCTATTTAGTCCCACTGCCCCGCCTTCTCACCATAACCTTTGATACCCTGGCTACTCAGATATCTATCAATCTCTGCCTTAAATACACCCAATGACTTGGCCTCCACTGCTGCCCGTGGCAACAAATTCCACAGATTCACCACCCTCTGACTAAAAAAGTTTCTTCGCATCTCTGTTCTGAATGGGCGCCCTTCAATCCTGAAGTCATGCCCTCTCGTACTAGACTCCCCCATCATGGGAAACAACTTTGCCACATCCACTCTGTCCATGCCTTTTAACATTCGAAATGTTTCTATGAGGTCTCCCCTCATTCTTCTAAACTCCAAGGAGTACAGTCCAAGAGCGGACAAACGTTCCTCATATGTTAACGCTCTCATTCCCGGAATCATTCTAGTGAATCTTCTCTGTACCCTCTCCAACGTCAGCACATCCTTTCTTAAATAAGGAGACCAAAACTGCCCACAGTACTCCAAGTGAGGTCTCACCAGCGCCTTATAGAGCCTCAACATCACATCACTGCTCCTATACTCTATTCCTCTAGAAATGAATGCCAACATTGCATTCGCCTTCTTCACTACTGACTCAACCTGGAGGTTAACTTTAAGGGTATCCTGTACGAGCACTCCCAAGTCCCGTTGCATCTCAGAACTTTGAATTCTTTCCCTATTTAAATAATAGTCTGCCCGTTTATTTTTTCTGCCAAAGTGCATAACCATACACTTTCCAACATTGTACTTCATTTTCATTGGTCTTGTAGCAGCTGCACTGCGTTTACAAATATTGTGTTTATACAGCCCGCGGAGATTATACCAATTGATTGTCTGCATTGGTATGTGAACGTTGCTTGAGTTAGGGCTAACAATCAAACCATCGACTGGTAGCAACACTTTAGCAAATGTGAGGAGTTCCATGTTGTAGCATGAAACAGGTGGATTTTTAATAAATGTGTGCGCTTTGATTGAATGTGAAGCAGTTGATGGACAAGACGATCAAGTCGCTGCTGAGCCAATTAACAGAACGTGTTGCTTCATGGTGATGGACACTGTGAAATGTGTTCAGTTATATCTACATCCAATACCGTTACAGACATCTGACTACGGCACCGAGCTTGCTACAAAACTTTGAATTCCTCTCCCCTGGTTCCTTGATGGATTCGGTGGGAGGTCAGACTGTGCTGTACCTGTTGGAATCGGTCGATGTTCTGTTGTAAAGTCAGTGAGGTGGCGACTGCTGGAATAGGAAACGAACACGGGGAATGCTGGAAAACTGAGCCCCAAGCAGCTTGTATGGAAAGAAAAACCAGTTAACACTCGTGTCAGGCGCCTCCCGGAGAACAGTTCAGAGATGAGACACTTTAACTGTTTTCCTACATATTTTGTTTTGTTTGGAGGAGTGTTTCCAGCTTTTCCTGTTTGTGTTCCGCCCTTGGGCTGTTCTGTCGCTGACAGGGAATGCCATGGAAGTTAGTCATAGTCACACTTTATCAATCCCGGGGGAAATTAGTTTTGTCTAATGGAAGAACCCCGCCATCAGCGTCCGAATTTAATCATCTTATCCAGACGAGACGCGGAAAGCGCCCGCAGAAATTGTCTCGTGTGGTATTGACTCTGAGGAGGTAGTTACCCAGTTTTAGCTTTCCGCTCCCACTTCACATTTCGGTCAACAGTAAGTAATCGGCATTCAAATCATACTGTCTTTATTTTACTGTGTAAATCTCTCCTCTACCTCCGCCAGCTCTCTCGAACCTACCACCGCCATGTGCAACAATAAAGTGGAAATTGTTACATTGGCTTCTGCCGAGTATTTTCTCAACTTGCTGTTCCCTGACCCTCTTTCAGTGAACTTGGTGGCGATCGTGATCCTCTCCCGGGGAAAGTGCGGACTCTCCAAATGTGTCACTCGCTACCTGGTGGGAATGGCAGCGGCCGATCTCCTGGTCGTGATCTCGGATCCGTTGCTGGGATGGACTGCTCGGTTTCATTTTCCCCGATCATTCCTGTCCATCACTGCTGTGTGCAGACTCGATATGTGGTTGATTTTCGCGAGCACTGCGGCCTCAGTCTGGCTGACTGTCGCTTTCACCGTCGATCGGTTCGTGGCTATTTGCTGTGAGAAGCTGAAAGCAAAATATTGCACCGAGAGAACGGCGGCTGTGGTTATCAGGACGGTGAGTGTGCTGGCCTGTTTGGAGACTGTCCCCTGGGGCTTTATATACGGGTCTATGGTAATAATTAATGGTGTTCCCTGGTATTGTGATTACACACCGAGCTGCAGAAGCTCTCCTTCATGGCGGCATTAACTTTGTTTCACCGCATTTTAACCCCTTGTGTCCCATTCTTTCTGATGTTGCTGTTCAATATTCTGACTGTCAGGCGGACTCTAGCGGCCAGTCGAGTCCGCAGGAGGCTCCGGGGACAAAAGAGTGGAGAGAATGCCAAGGACCGGGAGATGGAGAACCGACGCAAATCCATCGTTCTGCTCTTCAGCATAACCGGCAGTTTCATACTGTTGTGGCTAACGCAGCTGGTATTTTATATTTACCAACGGATTTCAAAGAGTTTTATTGATTCTGTCACCGAACCCCGTTTCATCACACAACACACATCGGAAATGCTGCAGATTGTCAGTTCCTGTACCAACACGTGTATTTACGCCCTGACTCTGAGAAAATTCCGAGAGGAACTAAAGAATGCGGTGAAATACCCATTGAATCCGATTTTGAAACTTATTAAACGCTGTGACGTGTTACAATTCAGCTGCATTGACGCTCTGTATTGAGTCCGCCCACTTGTGGGTAAATGGAAACAATGTGATGAACAGAGTTGCAGAACAAACACGAGAAAATCTGCAGATGCTCGAAATACAAAACAAATTCTACTTTCCCTGTGTACTCACTGGAATTTAGAAGAATGCTGGGGTGGGGTGCGGGAGGATCTCACTTAAACCTACTGAATGTTGAAAGGACCATATAGGGTGGATATGGAGAGGATGTTTCCTATGGTGGGGGTATCCAGAACTAGGGTACACAGCTCCAAATTTGAGGGGTGACATTTTAGAGCAGAGGTAATGAGGAGTTTTGTTTTTCTAGGCAGAGAGTTGTAAATCTATGGAACGTGCTGCCACAGAGGCGAAGAGGTGAAGGCCAAGTCCGCGTGTAGAGTATATTGAAGGGGGAAGTTGATCGTTTCCTGATTGTTGAGGGTATCACAGGTTATGGCGAGAAAGCAGGTGTGCTGGGTTGAGTGGGATCCGGGATCAGCCATGTTGGAATGGAAGAACAGACAATGGGCTGAATATCCTAATTCTGCTCCTATGTCTTATGGTTTTATGGACGATAAGATATAGAAACTGAATCAGGCCATTTCACCCATCGAGTTTACTTCGTCATTTAATAATGGCTGATCGTTTTCTTTCCTCCTCAGCCACACTGACGAGCCTTCTCCCCGTAACCTTTGATGCCGTGTCTAATCAAGAACCTATCAAGCTCTGCCTTAAATACAACCAATGAGCTGGCCTCCATACCAGCCTGTGGTAATAAATTCCACAAATTCACTACCTTCTGGCTAAAGAAATTTTGCTGCATTTCTGCTTGAAATGGACGCTCCTCCATCCTGTGGCTGTGCCCTCTTATCTTAGAATCCCCCACCATGTGAAATGTCCTTTCCACATCTACTCTGTCTAGGGTTTTCAACATTCGAAAGGTTTCAATAAGACCCTGTCTCAGCCTTCCAATCTCCAGCGCATAAACCATATAATATATAACCATATAACAATTACAGCACGGAAACAGGCCATCTCGGCCCTTCTGGTCCGTGCCAAGATCTTGCACTCACCTAGTCCCACTGTTCTGCACTCAGCCCATAACCCTCCATTCCTTTCCTGTCCATATAGTCATCCAATTTAACTTTAAACGACAACATCGAACCTGCCTCAACCACTTCAGCTGGAAGCTCGTTCCACACAGCTACCACTCTCTGAGTAAAGAAGTTCCCCTCATGTTACCCCTAAACTTTTGCCCTTTAACTCTCAACTCATGTCCTCTTGATGTTTGAATCTCCCCATTCTCAATGGAAAAAAGCCTGTCCACGTCAACTCTATCTATCCCCCTCATAATTTTAAACACCTCTATCAAGTCCCCTCTCAATCTTCTACGCTCCAAAGAATAAAGACCCAACGTATTCAACCTTTCTCTGTAACTTAGGAGATGAAACCCAGGTAACAGTCTCGTAAATCCCTTCTGTACTCTCTCTATTTTGTTGACATCTTTCCTATAATTCGGTGACCAGAACTGTACACAATACTCCAAATTAGGCCTTACCAATGCCTTGTACAATTTCAACATTACATCTCAACTCCTATACTCAATGCACTGATTAATAAAGGCCAGCATACCAAAAGCTTTTTTCACCACCCTATCCACAGGAGATTCCACCTTCAGGGAACTATGCACCATTATTCCTAGATCCCTCTGTTCTACTGCATTCTTCAATGCCCTACCATTTACCATGTAAGTCCTATTTTGATTAGTCCTACCAAAATTTACACCTCATATTTTTCAGCATTAAACTCTATCTGCCATCTTTCAGCCCAGTCTTCTAACTGGCCTAAATCTCTCTGCAAACTTTGAAAACCAACTTCATTATCCACAACGCCACCTACCTTAGTACCATCTGCATACTTACTAATCCAATTTACCGCCCCATCATCCAGATCATTAATATATATGACAAACAACATTGGACCCAGTACAGAACCCTGAGGCACACCGCTAGACACCGTCCTCCAATGTGACACACAGTTATCCACCACTACTCTCTGGCGTCTCCCATCCAGCCACTGCTGAATCCATTTTACTACTTCCATATTAATGCCTAACGATTGAACCTTCCTAACTAACCATCCATGTGGAACCTTGTCAAAGGCCTTACTGAAGTCCATATAGACAACATCCACCGCTTTACCCTCATCAATTTCCGAGTAACCTCTTCAAAAAATTCATTAAGATTTGTCAAACATGACCTTCCACGTACAAATCCATGTTGACTGATCCTAATCAGACCCTGTCTATCCAGATAATTATATATACCATCTCTAAGAATACTTTCCATCAATTTACCCACCACTGACGTCAAACTCACAGGCCGATAATTGCTAGGTTTACTCTTAGAACTCTTTTTAAACAATGGAACCAGATGAGCAATACGCCAATCCTCCGGCACCATCCCTGTTTCTAATGACATTTGAAATATTTCTGTCAGAGTCCCTGTTATTTCCACATTAACTTTCCTCAAGGTGCTAGGGAATATCTTGTCTGGACCTGGAGACTTATCCACTTTCATATTCCTTAAAAGCGCCAGTATTTCCTCTTCCTTAATCATCATACTTTCCATAACAACCCTTCTTGTTTCCTTTACCTTACACAATTCAATATCCTTCTTCTTAGTGAATACCGAAGAAAAGAAATTGTTCAAAATCTCCCCCATCTCTTTTGGCTCTGCACATAGCCGTCCACTCTGATTCATAGTCATAGTCATACTTTATTCATCCTGGGGGAAATTGGTTTTCGTTACAGTTGCACCATAAATAATAAATAGTAATAAACCCATAAATAGTTAAATACTAATATGTAAATTATGCCAGGAAATAAGTCCAGGACCCACCTATGGGCTCAGGGTGTCTGACCCTCCAAGGGAGGAGTTGTAAAGTTTGATGGCCACAGGCAGGAATGACTTCCTATGACGCGCTGTGCTGCATCTCGGTGGAATGAGTCTCTGGCTGAATGTACTCCTGTGCCCACCCAATACATTACGTAGTGGATGGGAGACATTGTCCAAGATGGCATGCAACTTGGACAGCATCCAAGTTCTCTGACAGACCAATTTTATCCCTCACTATCCTTTTGCTATTAATATAACTGTAGAAACCCTTTGGATTTATTTTCACCTTACTTGCCAAAGCAGCCTCGTATCTTCTTTTAGCTTTTCTAATTTTTTTCTTAAGATTCTTTTTACATTGTTTATATTCCTCGAGCACCTCATTAACTCCAAGCTGCCTGTATTTATTGAAGATCCCTCTCTTTTTCCAAACCAAGTTTCCAATATCCCTTGAAAACCATGGCTCTCTCAAACTTTTTTCCAGGGCCATTAAACGTTATTTTATGATAATCCTTTCATTCCTGGAATCAGCCTTTGGGTCATCACTAGTGCCAGCACATCTTTTCTTCGATGAAAAGCCCAACACTATTACTCAAGGTGATGCCTCATCAGTGCCTTATAAAACCTCAGTATGACATTTCTGCTCTTGTATTCAAGACCTCTTGAAATGAGTGCTAACATTGCATTAGCCATCCCCATCACCAAGTCAACCTGCAAGTTAAACTTTAGCGTGTTCTGCACAAGGACTCCCAAGTCCCTTTGCATCTCAGATTTTTGGATTGTCTCCCTGTTTAGAAAATACTGTAGTTTGCACAGTTATTTCTTCTAGCAAAGGGCATAACTATGCATTTTCCAACACTGTATTTCATTTTCTACTTTTTTGTCCATTCTCCTACTCTGTCTAAGTCCTTCTGCTGCCTAACTGTTTCCTCAACACTACCTGCCCGTCCACCAATCCTCTTATTATCCGTAAACTTGGCAACAAACCCATCTATTCTATTTTCTAAATCATTGATATACAGCATAAAAAGAAGCGGTCCAAACACCGACCCCTGTGGAATTCCACTGCTTATTAGCAGCCAACCGACAAGTATCCTTCTTTTCTGGCTCGCTACCATTTGCCACTCAGCCAATGCTTTAACCATGTTAGGAGCTTTCCCATGGGCTCTTAAACTGGTAAGCAGACTTATGTGTGGCACCTTGTCAAAGGTCTTCTGAAAGTCCAAATATACAACAGTCACTGCATCCCCCTTATCTATCCTATTTGTAATCTCATCAAAGAATTCCAACAGGTTTGTCAGGCAAGATTTTCCCTTAAGAAAACCACACGGACTTTGTCCTACCTTGTCCTGTGTCACCATGTACTTCATAACCTCATCCTTAACAATTGACTCCAACATCTTCCCAAGAACTGTGGTCAGGCTAATTGGTCTATAATTTCCTTGCCTCCCACTCTTTCTTGAAGAATGTAGTGACATTTGCAATCTTCTAGTCCTCCGGATCCATGCCAGAGTCCAATGATTCTTGCAAGATCATAGAAACATAGAAAACATACAGCACAATACAGGCCCTTCGGCCCACAAAGCTGTGCCGAACATGTCCCTACCTTAGAACTACCTAGGCTTTACCCAGAGTCTTCTATTTCTCTAAGCTCCATGTATCCATCCGAGTCTCTTAAAAGACCCTAACGTTTCCACCTCCGCCACCGCCGCCGGCAGCCCATTCCACGCACGCACCACTCTATGTGTTAAAAAACATACCCCTGGTATTTCCTCTGTACCTACCTTATAACTATGGCCTCTCGTGCGAGCCATTTCAGCCCTGGGGAAAAGCCTCTGACTATCCAAACGATCAATGCCTCTCATCATCTTATACACCTCTATCAGGTCACCTCTCATCCTCCGTCGCTCCAAGGAGAAAAGGCCGACTTCACTCAACCTATTCTCATAAGGTATGCTCCCCAATCCAGACAACATCCTTGTAAACGTCTGCTACACCCTTTCTATGGTTTCCACATCCTTCCTATAGTGAGGCGACCAGAATTGAGCACAGTCCTCCAAGTGGGGTCTGACCAGGGTCCTATATAGCTGCAATATTAACTCTCAGCTCCTCAACTGAATCCCACAGTTGATGAAGGCCAATGCACTGTATGCCTTCTAAACCACAGAGTCAACCTGCGTAGCAGCTTTGAGAGTCCTATGGACTCGGACCCCAAGATCTCTCTGATCTGCCACACTGCCAAGAGTCTTACCATTAATACTATACTCTGCCATCATATTTGACCTACCAAAATGAACCACCTTACACTTGGTTGAACTCAATCTGCCACTTCTCAGCCCAGTTTTGCATCCTATCAATGTCCCACTGTAACCTCTGACAGCCCTCCACACTCTCCACAACACCCCCAATCTTTGTGTCATCAGCAAATTTACTAACACATCCCTCTAGTTCCTCATCCAGGTCATTTATAAAAATCACAAAGAGTAGGGGTCCCAGAACAGATCACTGAGGCACACCACTGGTCACTGACCTCCATGCAGAATATGACCCGCCTACAACTACTCTTTGCCTTCTGTGGGCAAGCTAGTTCTGGATTCACAAAGCAATGTCCCCTTGGATCCCACGCCTTCTTACTTTCTCAATAAGCCTTGCATGGGGAACCTTATCAAATGCCTTGTTAAAATCCATATACACTACATCTATGGCTCTACCTTCATTAATGTGCTTAGTCCATTCCTCAAGAAATTCAATCAGGCTCGTAAGGCATGACCTACCTTTGACAAAGCCATGCTGACTATTTCTAATCATATTATACCTCTCCAAATGTTCATAAATCCTGCCTGTCAGGATCTTCCCATCAACGTACCAACCACTGAGGTAACACTCACTGGTCTATAATTTCCTGGGCTATCCCTACTCCCTTTCTTGAACAAGGGAACAACATCCGCCACCCTCCAATCCTCCGGAACCTCTCCTGTCTTCATTGATGATGCAAAGATTACTGACAGTGGCTCAGCAATCTCCTCCCTCGCTTCCCACAGTAGTCTGGGGTACATCCCATATGGTCTCAGTGACTTATCCAACTTGATGCTTTCCAAAAGCTCCAGCACATTCTCTTCCTTAATATCTACATTCTCAAGTTTTTCAGTCCGCTGTAAGTCATCCCTACAATTACCAAGATCCTTTTCCGCAGTGAATATGGAAACAAAGTACTCATTAAGTACCTCAGCTATCTCCTCCGGTTCCATACACACTTTTCCACTGTCACACTTGATTAGTCCTATTCTCTCACATCTTATCCTCTTGCTCTTCACATACTTGGAGAATGCCTTGGGGTTTTCCTTAATCCTGTCCGCCAATGCCATCTCATGGCCCCTTCTGGCTCTCCTAATTTCATTCTTAAGCTCCTTCTTGCTAGCCTTATAATCTTCTAGATCTCTATCATTACTTAGTTTTCTGAACCTTTTGTAAGCTCTTCTTTTCTTCTTGACTAGATTTACAACAGCCTTTGTACACCACAATGATGTATGCTACCAACCTTTCTATTTCTCATTGGAACGTACCTACTCAGAACCCCACGCAAATATCCCCTGAACATTTGCCACATTTCGTCCGTACGTTTCCCTGAGAACATCTGTTTCCAATTTATGCTTCCAAGTTCCTGCCTGATAGCCTCATATTTCCCCTTACTTCAATGAAACGTTTCCCTAACTTGTCTGTTCCTATCCCTCTCCAATGCTATGGTAAATGAGATAGAATTGTGATAACTATCTCCAAAATGCTCTCCCACTGATAGACCTGACACCTGACTAAGTTAATTTCCCAATACCCGATCAAGTACAGCCTCTCCTCTTGTAGGCTTATCTACGTATTGGGTCAAGAACCCTTCCTGAACACATTTAGCTAACTCTACCCCATCTAAACCCCTCACTCTAGGGAGATGTCAATCAATATATGGGAAATTGAAATCTCCAACCACAACAACCTTGTTATTATTACTATTTTCCAGAATATGTCTTCCTATCTGCTCCTCGATGTCCCTGTTAGTATTGGGTGGTCTATAAAAACACCCAGTAGAGTTATTCACCCCTTCCTGTTCCTAACTTCTACCCACAGAGACTCCGTAGACAATCCCTCCATGACTTCCTCCTTTTCTGTAGCCGTGACACTGTCTCTGATCAACAGTACCACCCCCACCTCTTTTGCCTCCCTCCCTATCCATTCTGAAACATCTAAAGCCTGGCACTTGAAGTAGCCATTCCTGCTCCTGCACCATCCAAGTCTCTGTAATTTCCACAATATCATAGCTCCAAATGCTGACCCACTTATTCATGATACTTCTCCCATTAAAATAGACACATTTCATACCATTGGACCGAGCGCGTCCCTTCTCTATCACCTGCCTATCCTCCGTTTTGCACTGTCTCCAAGCTTTCTCTATTTGTGAGCCAACCTCCCTTTCCTCCTTCACTTCAGTTCGGTTCCCACCCCCCAGCAATTCTTGTTTAAACTCTTCCCAATAGCCTCAGCAAACCTTCCCGCCAGGATATTGGTCCCGCTTGGATTCAAGTGCAATTCGTCCTTTTTGTAGAGGTCACACCTGCCGCAGAAGAGGTCCCAATGATCCAGAAATCTGAATTCCGCCCCCTGCTCTAATCCTTCAGCCACGCATTTATCCTCCACCTCATTCTATTCCTCCCGAGATTACTACCTTTGTGGTTCTGCTTTTCAACTTCTTTCCTAACACCCTGTAGTCTGTTTTCAGGACCTCCTTCCTTTTCCTACCTATGTCGTTGGTACCACGACCTCTGGCTGTTCTCCTTCCCACTTCAAGATATCGTGGACGCCATCAGCAACATCCGGACCCAGGCACCTGGGAAGCAAACTACCACCCGCATTTCTTTCCTACGTCCACAGGATCGCCTGCCTGACCCCCTAACTATAGAGTCCCCTATCACTGCTGCCATGCTCTTCCTTTCCCTACCCTTCTGAGCCACACGGCCAGACTCTGTTGCCAGAGGCGGGACTACCGTTGCCTCCTCCAGGTAGGCCGTCTCCCCCCCCCCCCATAGTACTCCAACAGGAATACTTATTGTTAAAAGGGACAGCAGATTACCCACTTCTCTGTCTGCTGTGGTCCTGGGCTGACTATCTGCCTATAGCTCCTATCTATCACCTCCTCACTCTCCCTGACCAGACGAAGGTCATCGAGCTGCAGCTCCAGTTCTCTAACGCGGTCTGTAAGGAGCTGCAGCTCGACGTACCTGGTGCAGATGTGATCGTCCGGTAGGCCGGGAGTCTCCAGGACCTCCCACATCTGACACAGAGCACAGAAAACCGGCCTCACACACATACTTTCTGTCTGTATTCTAAACAGATAATCTACCTCGCCTCGATCTGTTACCACTGAAGCCCCGTTGAACCAAAGCCTTCCTACTCTGTCTCTCACTACTCATTCTTTATAAATCTCTTTTTTGTTTTTAAAAGAGCACATATACAAACAAACAAACAAGAGGAGAATTATCGCGAATATATATATATATATATATATATATATATATATACACATATATATCTGTAACAATACAGAAAGTGAAATAAACATTATCAAAATCATACATAGTATTAAGCTAATTATTATTATTATGTTTATGAAGACACGCAATCCTCTTTTATTGTCATTTAGTAATACATGCATTAAGAAATGATACTATATTCCTCCGGTGTGATATCACAAAACACAGGACAGACCAAGACTGAAAAAACTAACAAAACCACATAATTATAACATATAGTTACAAACAGTGTAACAATACCATAACTTGATGAAGAAGTCCATGAGCACAGTAAAGTTCAAAGTTTCTCAAATGTCCCACATCTCACGCAGACGGGAGAAGGAAGAATAACTCTCCCTGCCATGCCTGACCACAGTCCGACTCTGAGTCATCCGAAAACTTTGAGCTCTGATCAGCTCCTCGACACCGAGTACTGAGCGCCATCTCTGTCCGAATGATTCGACCTCTTTCTCGGTCGCCAAAAGCAGGCAAGGCCGGGGATTTTGAGGCCTACCCTCCGAAAGATTCCCGACCACACAGTAATGACAGCAGCGGACGGGCGTTTCAGAAATTTCTCCAGATGTTCTTCTGTGATTTCACGTCCATTCTCCATCAAATCAGAATTGTCCACGGCCCCTATTTAACAGATACGACATCATTTTTCACCAGAGAGCTGCGCGCGCCTCCTCCCGCCTAATATGTAGTATATAATAAAAAAGAAGACAGCTAATTATCCTCTATAAGTTCATAAAGAGAAAAAAAAACTTCAAATTTTAAAAAAGAAAAAAACCCCACTACACTCTATGAAGAAAGGAAAAAAAAAGGGAACGACAGGGAAAAAAAGGGACTGGGAAGTCCATTCTGAGGATACGACCAAAAAAAAAAAGAAAAGACTTTCTGATCAAATCTAGAACTTCAAAAATAAATAATTGGAAGAGTAATAAATCAAATCAAATGAAAATATTGAATAAAAGATCGCCAGATTTGCTCAAATTTAAAGGATGTATCAAATGTCCGACTTCTTATTTTCTCTAAACTTAAACATAGAAAATAGGTGCAGGAGTAGGCCATTCGGCCCTTTGAGCCTGCACCGCCATTTATTATGATCATGGTTGATCATCCAACTCAGAACCCTGCACCTGCCTTCTCTCCATACCCCCTGATCCCCTTAGCCACAAGGGCCATATCTAACTCCCTCTTAAATATAGCCAATGAACTGGCCTCAACTGTTTCCTGTGGCAGAGAATTCCAGCACATAATGGAGGAAAGCCAATAAAAGGCAGTAGGTGGATTAGAATCCTTCCACTTCAATAAAATGACTCTCCTAGCCAATAAAGTTGAAAAGGCTATCATGTGTTGAGCGGAAACAGGAATATTTCCTGCTTCCGATGGGATAATCCCAAAGACTGCCGGAAGTAAATTAGGTTGTAGGTCCAGATCCAAGACTTTTGATAGCATTTTAAAAACATCTCTCCAAAAATTATCTAGCTTTATGCAAGACCGAAACATATGAGTTAAAGTCACCAGCTCAATATTACATCTGTCACAAATAGGATTGATGTTGGAAAAATAGGTGCCAGTTTATCCTTTGACATATGGGCCCAATGCACTACCTTGAACTGATTCAAGGAATGGCGGGCACAAATAGATGAGTTGTTAACCAAATGAAAAATTTTACTCCATTGATTATCTGAAAATGACTCTTGAAAGTCTAGTTCCTGAGCACGTTTAATTTTCGTAAATTCAATAACCGCTTATAAATTATAGCTATCAACCTCGTGAGTTATTTCCCATTAATAATTACTCGGATCAATATAATCAAATACCTTTTAGTATTGCTAAAATTACTTTAATTATCTTGGTATTAAAATTACCAAAAATTTTAAGGCCTGTATAAATATAATTTTCTCCCATTAATTGATTACACCCAACCAATGCTTTCTAAATAGTCACCTATGACATTATCGTTAATAGGCCGAATTAATGCTATTAAAATAATAGTTCTACCGAAATTTTTTAATATATTTCAGGCAGCTGCTTCCTTTGTTCCTAAAACGTTTTTTTGACACAGAATAGATTCGTATATTTGGAATAATAAAAATCCTAGATTGAGTAAATGTTTATTGCAGAAATTAAAAAAAAGGATGGTGGTATGGCTTTGCCAAATTTTAGAATGTATTATTGGGCAATTAATATTCGATATATTACTTTTTGGATTCATTATTCAGACATACATGAATGTCCTTCATGGTTGGATTTGGAGGAAAACTCGGCGAAGGGGTTCTCTTTGGCCTCTTTACTGGGAGCTCCTCTTCCCTTTTTGTTTTCCAAGATTAGTAGACAAGACTTTAATCCCATTATTAAACATACATTAAGAATTTGGTTTCAGTTTCGTAGATTGCTTGAGTTAAATAATTTTGTTCTCTCTAGGAATATCCATTTTAATTGTTTTTTAAACCATCAATTTTGGATAGGGCCTTTTAAATTTGGAAAATCAAGGGAATAATAAGTTTTTCAGTTTTGATTTTAGGGGATTGTTTAATGTCTTTTTCTCAGTTAGTGGATAAATATGACTTATCTAATGTACACATTTTTAGATATTTACAAATTAAGAATTTTTTACGTGGTTTGCTGCCAATTTACTCTTCTGCTTATCCACCTAATGTGACAGATGTTCTCTTTCAGCTTAAACCATTTCAAAAAGGGTTGATAGCTGTCTCTCACTACTCCGTCGCCTGCCCTGTGAATCCTCCTTCCTTTTAAACTCTTCCCGCTGTTCTCACTGGCCGATCTCCACGCGCTTGCGCAGTCGTGCCCCGTTCAAACCGCTGAAGAAAGATCATTACTAATGCCTCCACAAACATCACCGGTCCCTCTTTCAGTATCCTAGATTGCAATCCACCTCGTCCGGGTGACTTACGTATCCTTAGGGTTTTCAGCTTTTTGGGCAGCTTCCCCCTTGTAATAGTATCTTCCCTCGCACCCTTCAACACCTGGCAGACTGTTAGTCTTTTTCATGTGACGGCTGATGCAAAATACTCATTTCATTCATCTGCCATAACTCTGTCACCCGTTAATATTTCTCCGGCCTCATTTTTCTATTGCTATTATATCCACTCTCATTTCTTTTGCTCTTAAATACTTGAAAAAAGGTTTTTCAATTCACATTGATATTGTTTGCTAGCTTGCTTGGATATCTATTTTTGCCTTCCTAATGACTCTTCTAGTTGCGTTATGTAGGTTTTGAAAAGATTCCTAATCCTCTGTCTTCCTGCTAATTTTTGCTTTGTTGTATGCCCTCTCTTTCTTTGGCTTTTATGTTAGCTTTGACTTCCCTAGCCAGCCACATTTGTACTATTTTTGCCATCTGGGTATTTATTCATTTTTGGAATATATCTATCCTGCACTTTCCTCATTTCCCCCCAGAAATTCACGGCATTGCTGCTCTGCTGTTAACCCTGCCAGCATTTCCTTCCAATTTACTTTGGCCAACTCCTCTGTCATACCACTGTAATTTCCCTTACTCCACTGAAATTCTACTACATCGGACTTTACTTTCTCCCTATTGAGTTTCAAGTTGAACTCATTCATATTGTGATCACTGCCTGCCAAGTGCTCTTATACCCTTATTCTCACTAATCACTTCCGGTTCATTATATAACACTCAATCCAGTTTAGCCGATCCCCAAGTCGGCTCAACAACAAACTGCTCTAAAAGGCCGTCTCGTAGGTATTCAACACATTCATTCTCTTGCGATCCATCACCAACCTGATTTTCCCAAAGAACTTGTATATTAAAATCTCTCATGACTATCATGACATTGCTCTTTTGACACCCCTTTTCTATTTCCTGTTGTAATCTGTAGTCCACATCCCAGCAACTGTTACGAAGCCTGTATATAACTGCCTTCAGGGCCTTTTTACCCTTGCAGTTTCTAAACTGAACCCACAAGGGTTCAACATATTCCTATCCTCTGTCTCATCCTTCTGACGAGTTGATGCCGTTCTTCACCAGCAGAATCTATAAATGAAACACCACTGAAATGTGAAATATTCAGCAGGTGCCCGCAAAATCCCATATTCACTGACATGCACGAAATCTGCGCACATCCCCAAATCCGTGATGCTCCAAACCCGCTGAAACCCTCACATGCACTTTAGATTATCCAAACAGCAAGAATCATTTCAACAATTCACAAAATAGCTGCCTCCAGATTAAAAAAATAGCAAGAACAAAGTTCAGCATTGAAAGTGCATTTATTATTAAAACATCTAGAAATAAAACGACCCCAAGATTCATCAAACCCCCGAATACTTGAGCATCGCCAAATCTGAACGCACACTCAAATCGGTGTGCACCGCCAACCCGTGAGAACCCGAAACCCATGACAACAAAGTTCAAAGTTTAAAGTGTATTTATTATTGATCTATAAATGACACAATCTGTAAGTGAGACACCACAAAATCTATATGCACCACCAAATCCGGGTGCATCTCCACATTTGCCGAGATCACCCCTAAATCTACGTGCAGATCGCCACCTTAAAAAGTGCCTGTATTATCAATGAAACAACCTTGAGATTCAGCAGACCTGCAGATCCGCAGACACCCCAAATCCATGTGCACCCTTAAATCCACCAAAACTCCCAAATATGTGCGCCAACCCAAGTACACACAGAACCGCAGATCTTTGTGAACCACCAGATCCTTGTGCAAATCCAAATACAGCCCGCAAATCAGTGTGCATCCCAAATCAACCAACTCACTCAAATCTTTTTGCACCCTCAAATTCATGTGCACCCTCATATTCGACAACACACCTCTAAATTTGCTCACATCCCCATATCAGTCTTCACCCCCATATTGGCCGACACATCCCTCAATCTGTGCCCATCCGCAACTACTCGTGCACCTCCAAATTCATGTGCAGCGCTAAAGTCGTGTGCACCCCCAAATCCGCTTACAACCCCCAAATCAGTGTGCACCCCCAAATCTACGGACAGCCCAAAATCCTTGAGCAACCCAAAATCAGGTGACACCCCTAAATCAGTTTACAGTCCCCATGTTGACCAACACACTCCTAAACGTATGCACATCCCTAAATTAGCATGCGCTCTATATTGGCCAATGCACTCCTAAATCTGTGTACCCCCCCAAATCCAGGTGCACTCCTAATCCGTGAACACCCAAAACCGATGACAACGAAGTTCAAAGTTTAAAGTATATTTATTATTAACATATCTATAAATGAGACACCTGAAAATCCATGTGCACCTCTGAATTTCCCAGCACCCCTAAAATCTACACACATCCTCAATCCATCAATGCCTCAATCTATGCGCACACCTCGACCCGCTGATACTCCCACATGCACATTAGATCATCCCAGAGCAAGAGTCATTTCACAGTTCACAAATTAGCTGCCTCCACCTTCAGAAACAGCGAGAACAAGGTGCAAAGTGCATGCAAATTGCATTTATTTTTTAAAAATCTGCATATGAAACAAACTTGCATTTTGTCAAACCCCACATTCACCAATACCGTGAAATCCTGTGCACCCATATTTGCTGACACACCAGTAAATCTGTGCACATCTCCAAATCTCCACTGACACCCAAATCCATGTACACCTCCAATTTGAGACCACCCAAAGCAACGGCAACCCAACATGCACATCAGATTATTCAAGGGCAAGAATCATTTCAAGCAGTTCAAAAATGGCTGCCTTCACCTTTTAAAAAAGCAAGAAGAAAGTTCAAAGTTCAAAGTGTATTCATTTCTAAAGTGTTTATAAATGAACCAATCTATCTATAAAACACCATAATATCCATGTACACCTCTATATTTGTCGACACATCCAAAAAATGCACACATGCTCTAATCCTTGACTCACCAAATCCGTGCACACCCCCAAACTTGCCGGCACCCCCATATGCACATTAGATTATCCCAGAGCAGGAATCAATTCAACCAGTTCTCAAAATAGCTGCCTCCACCTTAAAAATATGGCCAGTTCATAGTTCAATGTTTAATGTGCATTTATTATTGAAGTATCTATAAATGAAAGAAGCTTGGGTTTGTTACAGCGCCAAATCCGCAGACACCCAAAATCCGTGTCCACCCGCATATCGTGTGCATCTTCAAATCACCATGAATCCCCGCGTTCACTGATACACACCTAAATCTGCTCACATCCCCAGATCCGCCTGCTTCCCTAAATCCTACGCACCCTGAATCCGCTGACGCCCCTGCATGCACATCAGATTATCCCAGAGCAAATATCATTTAAAACAGTTCATAAAATAGCTGCCTCCACATTAAAAATAGTAAGAACAAAGTTCAACGTTTATGTATTATTAAGGTATCGATGAATGAAACAGCCTTGAGATTCATCACAACCTCAAATTCACCGACACCCCCAAATCTGCTTTGTGCGAGAAGCCAGCGTGTGGTAGTAGATGGCTGCCTCTGTGAATGGAGGTCTGTGACTAGTGGAGTGTCGCAGGGATCGGTGCTGGGTCCGCTGTTGTTTGTCATCTATATCAAGGGCCTGGATGATCATGTGAGAAACAGGATCAGCAGATTTGCGGCTCTCACCAAGATTTGGGGTGCAGTGGAAAATGAAGAAAGCTATCATGGCGTTCAGCAGGATCTTATCCAGTCAGAAAAATGGGCAGGAAAATAGCAGATGGAACTTAATGCAAAACCGGATCTGGGCCGTACCCTCCAAACATCCGGACCTGCCCCTTGTTTTTTTTGCGCTACCTTACTTTCCATTTTTCTATTTTCTATTTATGATTTATCATTTAAAACTTTAATATTTGTTAATTTTTACTATTTTTAATATTTTTAATATTTAATAGTTGTAATCCAGGGAGCGGGAAGCGCAGAATCAAATATCGCTGTGATGATTGTACGTTCTAGTATCAATTGTTTGGTGACAGTAAAATAAAGTAAAGTAAACAAGAGACAAATGTTGCACTTCATTAGAACCAGGCAGGGTTGGTCTTACAAGGTGAACGGAAGGGCATTGAGGAGTGTGGGAGATTTGGGAATACAGGTCCATAATTAATTGAAAGTGGCGTCACAGATATATAAGGTAGTAAAGAGAGCTTTTGGCACATTGACCTTCATAAATCAAAGTATCGAGTACAGGAGATGGGATGTTATGTATAGGAGATTGGTGAAGCGTCTTTTGGAGTATTGTTTGCATTTTTGGTCAGCAGCCTTTGGGAAAGATGTAAATAATATTGAAAGCCTACAGAGAAGATTTATAAGGACGTTGCCGGGTCTGGCGTACGTCAGTTAAATGGAAAAAAACTGAATAGCTTAGAACTTCAATTCTTGGAATATAGAAAATTGAGAGCAGATTTGAGAGAGCTGTACTTCATTTTGACGGGTTTAGATGGGGTAAGTGCTAGCCAAATTTTCCACTGAGGTTGGGTAGTATACAACCAGAAGTCAAGGGTTAATGGTGAAAGTTGAAGAGCTTAAGAGGAACATGACTAGAAAGGTCTTTGCTCAGAGGGTCGCGGTAGTGGAAAGGGTTGCCAACGCAAGCGTTGTATGCGAGCTCAATTTCAACGCTTAAGGGAAGTTTGGATAGGTAAATGGATGGTAGGGGTATGGGCCGGGTGCAGGTTGATGGGAGTCATCAGTTAGGCACAGCTTAGATGGGCTGAAGGGCCTGTTTATTTGCTGTACTCTTCTATGATTCTATAATTCTGTTTCATGTCCCTAATTAGGCCATCATTTTCCAACTGCTTACAAATCCTTTCAGTAGTACTGACCGGAAATTCACTGGTTAGGGGCTCGGACTGTGGATCCTGTGGGCGAGAATAAGACTTCGGAAAGGAACGTTGAATCCCAATGTCGGGATCAGCGACATCTCGGATCAAGGACATAGCGTTCTTCAGGAGAGGATGAGAAGTTAGAACTCGAAGTTCACAGGTGACAAAAACGTCTGTCAGGAAATGCTTTGTACATGCCCCTGATCACAATTCTATTAGTTTTAAGATAATTGTGGGTATGATATACGTTACTGGCCTCGGATTGAAATTCTAGTTTGGAAGAAGGCCATTTTTGATATCATCAGAAGAGTTTAGGCCGGTGTGGATTGGGTTAGAATGTTCGAAACCTCCAAAAGTGAAATATTGAGACAGCAGGAGTTTGTGTGTTCCTGTCAGAATAAATTGCACTGATTCAGGGATTCTGGATTTTACAGAGATATTGCGGGTTGGTTAAGAAGAAGAAAGAGGCGAATATTAGGCATAGGCAGTTCGGAGCAAATGAGTCACTTGTGAAGTATAAGAAATGCATGATATACTTTACAGAGAATTCACTAGGGCTAAGAAGGCATGACGTTTCTCGAGCAGACAAGATGAAGGAGCATCTCAAGTGTCTCTGGAGAAAAATGAAGATCAAAAGGAATGCAAGGGACAAAAATGGTGCCCTTGACAATCAGAACGGTGGTCTATGGATGGTCCAAAAGAGATGGGGAAGGTCTTAAAATGTTTTGCATCTGTATTTGATTAGAAGACAAGCAAGTGGTCAAAGGACATGGGCCAAAACATTACTGAGATCATGGGCTACACACCGGGACCTGATGGGATGTACCGCAGGCTACTGTGGGAAGCGAGGAAGGAGATTGCTGAGCCTCTGATGATGATATTTGCATCATCAATGGGGATAGGAGAGGTTCTGGAAGATTGGAGGGTTGCGAATGTTGTTCCCTTATTCAAGAAAGGGAGTAGGGATAGCCCAGGAAATTATAGGCCAGTGAGTCTTACTTCAGTAGTTGGTAAATTGATGGAGAAGATCCTGAGAGGCAGGATTTATGAATATTTGGAGAGGCATAATATAATTAGGAATAGCCAGAATGGCTTTGTCAAAGGCAGGTCGTGCCTTACGAGCCTGATTAAATTTTTTTAGGATGTGACTGAGCACATTGATGAAGGTAGAGCCATAGATGTAGTGTATATGGATTTCAGCAAGGCATTTGATAAGGTACACCATGCAAGGCTTATTAAGAATGCAAGGAGGCATGGGATCCAAAGGGACATTGCTTTGTGAATCCAGAATTGGCTTGACCTGGATGAGGAAGTGGTGGGATGAGTTAATAAATTTGCTGATGACACAATGTTTGGGGGTGTTGTGGATAGTGTGGAAGGCTGTCAGAGTTTACAGCGGGACATTAATAGGATGCAAAAATGGGCTGAGAAGTGGCAGATGGTGTTCAACCCAGACAAGCGTGAAGTGGTTCATGTTGGTCAGTCAACTATGATGGCAGAGTATAGTATTAATGGTAAGACTCTTGGCAGTGTGGAGAATCAGAGGGATTTTGGGGTCCGAGTCCATAGGACACTCAAAGCTGCTACACAGGTTGACTCTGTGGTTAAGAAGGCATTGGCCTCATCAATCGTGAGATTGAGTTTAAGAGCCGAGAGGTAATGTTACAGCTATATAGGACCCTGGTCAGACCCCACTTGGAGTACTGTGCTCAGTTCTGGTGGCCTCACTATAGGAAGGATGTGGACACCATTGAAAGGGTGCAGAGGAGATTTACAAAGATGTTGCCTGGATTGGGAAGCATGCCTTATGAGAATAGATTGAGCGAACTCGGCCTTTTCTCCTTGGAGTGTCGGAGGATGAGAGATGACTCGGTAGAGGTGTACAATATAATGAGAGGCATTGATCGTATGGATAGTCAGAGGCTTTTCCCAGGGCTGAAATGGCTAGCAAGAGAGGGCATAGTTTTAAGGTGCTTGGAGGTAGGCACAGAGGAGATGTCAGGGGTAAGTTTTTTTACAGAGAGGGTGGTGAGTGAGTGGAATGGGCTGCCGGCGGCAGTGGTGGGGGCGGAAACGATAAGGTCTTTTAAGAAACTCCTGGAAGGATGCATGGAATTTAGAAAGATTGAGAGCTAATGGCAAGCCTAGGTAGTTCTAAGGTAAGGACATGTTCAGCACAGCTTTGTGGGCTGAAGAGCCTGTATTGTGCTGTAGGTTTTCTATATTTCTACACAGGTTATGGAGGAAGAGGTGTTTACCGACTTGAGGGAAATTAAGGTGAGTTACTTCCCAGGTACAGATCCAGATGAACTGACTTTGCAGATGACACCTGGATTCAGAGAGCGAGTGGGCAGCGAAGTAGGTCATCAAAATTTTCAGCATGACTGAAGTAGATGGAAAAATGGGGAGGAAAATGGCAGATGGAATTTATTGGAGACCAGTGTGAGGCGTTCCATTTTGTGTGGAACAAGCAGGATAGAACATACACAATGGATCGTAAGGAGTTGAGGTGCGTGGGAGAACAGTTCCATAATTCCCAGGTAGGTTATAGACAGTGCCCTAGAGTGAGGTTTTGGCACATGGACCTACATAAGACTATATGATAGGACTATTTGAAGAGCCACATTGGATCCTAATACAAGTCCATCACTCCAGGAATCACTCATGTGAACCTCCTTTGAAGCCTCTGTCAACACCATGTCAGCATGTCCTTTCCGTACACTTCTCGACAATATATTCCATCTGCCACTTCTTTGTCCATTCTCCTAATCTGTCTAAGTCCTTCTGTAGCCTCTCTACTTCCTCAAAACTATCTTCCCCTCCACCTATCTTTGTACTGCTCGCACACATGGCCACAAAGCTATGCATTCCGTCATCCATGTCATTGGCATATAACGTTAAATGAAGCGGACCCAACACAGACTCCTGTGGAACATCGCTAGTTACCGGCAGCCAGAGAGGGTTCCTGTTATTACCATTCATTGCCTCCTGCCAGTCAGCCAAAGCTTTTTCCATGCTAGCAGGTTTCCTGCAATACCATGGGCTCTTAACTTGTTAAGCAGCCTCATGTGTGGCAGCTTGACAGAGGTTTTTTAAATCGACTCCAATATCTTCCCAAACACTGAGGTCAGACTAACTGGCCTATAATTTCCTTTCTTCTGCCTCTCTCCTTTCTTGAAGAGTGCAGGAATATTTGCAATTTTGCATTCCTTTGGTAACCATCCCAGAATAGATTGATTCATTGAAGTATCATTACGAATGCCGCCACAATATCTTCAGCCAGCACTTCAGTGGTGATCCCTGCGGTGTACACCATCGTGTCCATCATTTATCTACCTTTTATCCTTTCATTCTGCCAGGATCCTTTTCCCTAGTGATGGCAACCGGACCACTCTGACCCCTGAAACTTTCAAACTTCTGGCATACAGTTAGTGTCTTCCACTGTGAGGCCTGATGCAAAATTCTTACTCAACTCATCCACCATTTCTTTGTCCTCCATTAATCGCGTTTAATCAATTTATTGCACAGAAAAATGGTGATCTATTGTTGACGTTGTATCAGACGTCACTGAGGACAAACCTGGAATGTTCTGAGCAGTTATGGTCACTTGTCTACAGGAAAGATATCAATAAGCTTGAAATATTGCGGAGAAAATTGATAATGATGTTCCCAGGAGTTGAAGACCTCAGCTAGAGGAAAAGATTCAATAGGTTTAGTTTAACCCCAACTGAGGATTTCCCCCCTCAGATCTGGTGAGCCAGGAGCAATAGGTCATAGGTTAAAGGTGAAAGGTGAAATGTTTAAGGAGAACGTGAGAGGGAACTTCTTCCGAGCGGGGTATGAGTATGAAATGAGTTGCCAGAGGAAATGGTGAATGTAGGTTCAATTGCTGCATTTGAGAGATGATTGGATGGGTACATGGATGTGAGGGGTATGAACGGCTATGGCCCCAGTGCAGGTCGACGGAACTAGGCCAGGAAACAGGTCGACTCAGATTGTAAGAGCCGGAGAATGTGTTTGTGTGTGTGGAGTTTGATACGTCTACATCCTGTCCAGTAATCCTTTTCAGTAACTTCCTAACCTCTGACATGTGACTCAACAGTCCATCTTTTCCAGGAGTATCTAACCTATTCCTAGCTAATGGATTAACATTAATCACCACTAGGCTGGGCTCTGGCTTGAGGCCAGAGAGACTTGGAGACGTGTGTAGATTTTGGGGTGTTTGCGGACACAGCGGAATTGCACCTGGATTTCAGACCGCATGCTGATTTGGGGCTGTGCACAAATTTGAGGGCGTCAACGGGTCCGGGTTGCACATGGATTTTGGGATATCAGTTAATTTGGGGGTACACACTTATTTGGGGGTTCAATACAGGTTTTGGTTTGCACTAGGACTTGGGTGTGAGCCCAGGGATTTGTGGTTGTGCACAGATTTGGGGTTGTCAGAGGATTCCAGGATGCACTCGGATATTGGGGTGTGTTGGAACTTTGAACTTTGCTCTTGCTATTTTTAAGGTGGAGGCATCTATTTTGTGGGTTTAGGGGTTGCGCACAGATTTGGGGATATGTGCAGATATGGGGGAACCTTCTCGAATATGGGCGTGCACACAGATTTCAGAATTCGCACGTATTTGGGTGTAGGTGCATTTTTGGTGTTTCCCACAGATTTGGGACTGTCGGCAGATTTGGGTGCACCCATGTAGTTCTCGTGGATTTGCAGTAGTGACGAATCATAGTCATAGTCATACATTATTGATCCCGGGGGAAATTGGTTTTCGTTACAGTTGCACCATAAATAATTAAATAGTAATAAAACCATAAATAGTTAAATAATACTATGCAAATTATGCCAGGAAATAAGTCCAGGACCAGCCTATTGGCTCAGGGTATCTGACCCTCCAAGGGAGGAGTTGTAAAGTTTGATGGCCACAGGCAGGAATGACTTCCTATGACGCTCTGTGCTGCATCTCGGTGGAATGAGTCTCTGGCTGAATGTACTCCTGTGCCCAACCAGTACATTATGTGGTGGATGGGAGACATTGTCCAAGATGGCATGCAATTTGGACAACATCCTCTTTTCAGACACCACCATCAGAGAGTCCAGTCCAGTCGGAGCTTGGCGGGATCCTCGAAGCTTGGGTTCTTGGAGCTTGGCTTAGTATTCTTGAGGCTTGGGTTCTTGGAGCTTGGTTGCGGGATCTTCGAGGCTTGGGTTCTTGGAGCTTGGCTTGGGATCCTTGAGGCCTGGGCTCTTGGAGCTTGGCTTGGGATCCTCGAGGCCTGGGCTCTTGGAGCTTGGCTTGGGATCTTCGTCTTGAAGTACAGAGGCTGATAACTCGGAGGCTGGAGTTGAGGGACTGGCTGGGAACTGAACATCAACACAGAGCCGGGACTTGTCCTTCGAAAAGCCAGGATTCATCGTTAACACGACACCAACATGAGACAGGACAGTACATAGACATAGAGCCGGGACTTATATTTAGACAAGCCGGGACTCAACCTCTCCACACCAAGGTGGGGCAAGGACAAGAGAAGACATGTTCCCTCGCACGGCCACAGCAAAATGGCCTGACTTACTCCATGGAGGCGAGGACAAGACAAGATAGATCCTCCTGCAGGGCAACGGGAAAACGGCCTGACTTACCCCACGGAGGCGAGAACAAGAAGAGACAAACACCAAAGAACGACAGACAGTTCCATCTCTGCTCCAGGGTTTCTCCGAGTCGCAGTTACAGTCAGCAACCTCTGCTGGTTACGGAAACAGCCGGATCCCTACCTAGCTCGGAGTGGCTGGCAGCCACTCAGCTGGCCCAGGAAGCAGCCGAATCCATACCACAAAGACCACTCCAATGAGTGGCAACAAGGCTCCATGAAGCGGTGGTCCTGCAACCACACCTAGAGATCACCGATGGTTTCACTAGCCTTCCATCAGCAGGTTGCTCCAAGGGGGACTGACAAGACAAACCAGCAGCCCACACTCAACCCCAAGGCTACTTATATTCCAAGCCCCAAGGTGGGAATCACGTGACTATGATTAACTCAAACAAGGGACAGCTGGAAGACCCGGAGTCTTGAGTCCACGGACCGGACTGTGAACTGGAATGCGGACTTCATGGACCGGACCATCACAGATATGGGGCCAAAACTGTTGACAATACTCTAAGGGGGCCTGACTAGTGTCTTATGGAGGCTCGGCATTATCTCCTCGATTTTATATTCCATTCCCCTTGAAATAAATGTCACATTCCATTTGTTTTCTTTACCACAGACCTTCTGGAGTCTTGCACAAGGACTTTTAAGTCCCTCTGTACCTCTGATGTTTGACCATTCTCCCTGTTTAGATAATAGCCCGCACAGTTGTTCCTTTTACCAAAATGCGTTATCATACATTACCTAACACTGTATTCCATCTACTACAGAGTGTCGGCAAATAGGGCTGCACACATTGTTAGTCATAATCATAGTCATACTTTATTGATCCCGGGGGAAATTGGTTTTCGTTACAGTTGCACGATAAATAATTAAATAGTTCCATCCCCACAACATCACTGGCCTTACGAATGAGTTTGTTTATTCTGTTGGTGTCTGCTACCCTCAGCCTGCTGCCCCAGCACACAACAGCAAACATGATAGCACTGGCCACCACGGACTCGTAGAACATCCTCAGCATCATCTGGCAGATGTTAAAGGACCTCAGTCTCCTCAGGAAATAGAGACGGCTCTGAGCCTTCTTGTAGACAGCCTCAGTGTTCTTTGACCAGTCCAGTTTATTGTCTGGGTGATCGAATGTTCCATAAGTTTAGATAAATGAGCCTTTAACGATGGAGGCCCTATAACTAGAAGGATCAGACGGGGTACTCCCAGGTTTTACAATAGGCACCACTACTGCTATTTTCCACAAGTTGTAAAGATTAACCACTTTAATACCACTACCCTTTGAATTAAAGCCTTGCATTAGCCTCGCATTAAATAGTTCTGCTGCATGTGCTACATATGCTTCATTCTCGTTCACAACTCAATTTACATCAGGGGTAGGGAAGTTACTAGAGAGGATTCTTAGGGATAAGATATGGAGTTATCAAACAGCACGCATATAAACAGACCGTTTGGCTCTTTCAATTTTTCCCAACCTGCTTTCTGCCATCGTCCTTTGGCCTGCACCAGGACCATAGCCTATTATACCACTCCCACCCTTGTGCCTATCCAAGTCTCTCTTAAGTGTTACAAATGAACCATCATTCACCAGTTCCTCCAGCAACTCATCTCACACTGATAATTCCCTCGGAATGAAGAAGTCCCCTCTCAGGTTCTCCTTAAAAAGTTCACCTTTTACCCTTAATCTATGACCTCTTGTTCTGGTCGCACCCAACCAGAGGGGGAAAAGCCTCAGTTTGGGTGAGACTAAACGGATTGAATCCTTCTCTCTAACTCAGATCCTCAACTCCTGTGAACATCATTATAAATGTTCTCTGTAATCTTTCAAGCTTATTGATATCTTTCCCGTGGATGGGTGACCCAATCTGCACACAATACTCCAGGTTTGTCCTTACTATCGTCCTATACATCTTCAACACCATATTCTAATTAGTGTACGCACTACTTTGATTTATGAAGGCCAATGTGCTAAAATCTTTCTTTATGAGCCTGCTTTGGAATCATGGGACTGTATTCCCAGATCCCTCTTTTCTCCACAGAACACAATTCCTTACCATTCACTGTGTAAGGCCTACACTGGTTGGTCCTGACAAAGGTCGATACCTCACACTGTCTGCATTACCTTCCATCTTCAAAATCTTCAGCCTATTTACTCAGCTGCTCCACTCATGACCTAAGTTTTGATAACCTACTTCATGACCCAAGTTTTTGATAACCTACCTCTCTGTCCACTCAGGCTCTGAAATCTGGTGTCATTTGCAAAATGAATTTACGACATTACCATTGCAATCTAAATACTTACATATCCTGTCCCTTGGAATGCCTTCCAATAAGCTAACAACGGCTGACATCAGGCTCATCTGCCTCTTATTATCCGACTTATTCTTAGCTTTTCTTGAACAATGGAAGCTAACCTCTGGAACCTCACCTGTGGCATGGAAATTTTTAATACCTCTGCCAAGGCCACGTACTAGACTGCCCCAAGGGTTCCTGTGGAGCACCACTATTCACCGGCAGCCAACCAGAATTGGCTCCCTTTATTCCCACTCATTGCCTCCTGCCACACAGCCACTGCTTTATCCATGCTAGAATCTTTCCTGTAATACCATGGGCTCGTGGCTTGTTAAGCAGACTCATCCGTGCCACCCTGTCAAAGGCCTTCTGAAAATCCAAGTACACAACATGAGCCAATTCTTCTTTGTCTCTCCTGTTTGTCATTTCTTCAAAGAATTCCAACAAAATTGTCAGGCAAGATTTCCCCTTGAGTAAACCATGCTGACTATGGCCTATTTTATCGTGTGTCTCCAAGTATCTGGAAACCACATTCTTAGCAATCGATTCCAACATCTTCCCCACCACTGAGATCAGACTAACTGGCATATAACTTCCTTTCTTCTGTCTCTCTCCCATTTTGAATAGTGGAGTGACATTTGCAATTTTCCAATTTTCTAGAACCATTCCATAAGCCATTGATTCTTGAAAGATCATTTTGTATGCCTCTACAATCTCTTCAGCTACCTTTTTCATAACCCTGGTGGGGGGAGGGGGGAGAGAACAATCTGGCTGTACACAAGATCCTTCTGCCTAGTCAGTTTCACAAGTGTCTTCTCCCAAGTAAGGGTTACTTCAGACACCTTATGACCCCTGATATCTGGAACTTTCATCATTCCTCTCGTGCCTTCCAGAGTGAAAACTGAAGTAAAATAAGTGTGCAGTTCGTCCACAATTTCGTTTTCCCCCATTACTACCTCTCCAGCATCGTTTTCCAGCGGTCCGATTTCCACTCTCGCCTCTCTTTTACACTTTATACATCTGAAGAAACTTCTGGCATCTTCGTTAGTATTATTGGCTAGCTTTCTTTGGTATTCCATTGTTACTTTCTTAACGATTTTTTCCAGTTACCTTCAATTAGTATTTGAAAGCTTGCCAATCCTCTTACTTCCGACTAATTGTTGATCTATTCAATGCTCTTATTTTAGCTTTGACTTCTCGTTAGCTACGGTTGTAAATCTGTGGAATTCTCTGCCAAAGGCACCTGTGGAGGCCGAGTCAGTGGACATATTGAAGACAGAGGTTGATAGATTCTGGATTAGTAATGGAATGAAATGATACGGGCGGAAGGCAGGAAAATGGAGCTGAGAGGGAAAATGGATCAACCATGATGAAAAAACAGAGCAGATGCGATTGGTCAATTGGTCTAATTCTGCTCCTATCTGATCTTATGATCTTGTGGGAGCATGAGCAGCCAAAAGTTGTGGTCCATAGAGTTACCAATGTCATAGGTAGGAAGAGGGACCAGGTTTTACAATGCGAGTTCAGGGACTTAGGTGCGAAGTTAAAGAGCAGGACTTCCAGGGTTGTGATCTCATGATTGCAACCAGAATTGCTACCACAGAGTTGGTGAAGTCAGAAGTAGGAAGATTATAAAGTTTAACACGTGGCTAAAGAGTTGGTGTAGGAGGGAAAAGTTCAGATTTTTGGATCATTGGACTCTCTTCCAATGACAGTTTGGATCTAAACTGGAGGACGACTAATATCCTAGCAGAAACCTTGTTGGTACTGCAAGGGGGGATTTAACCAGAGTTGCAGGCGAATGGGATTCAGAATACCAGAACATATAGTGGAGTGGTTGTGAAGACAGATGCCGTTAAGACCTCATATAAAGTCAGGAATCAAAAGGTTGAGCGTGGAAGGACTAGTGTCCTGAGCTACATTTATTTCAATGCAAGAAAGGCAGATGAACTCGCAGCATGGATCAACACTTGGAATTATGATATTGTAGTCATTACTGAGATTTGGTTGCAGAGGGAGCAGAACTGGCAACTCCATATTCCAGGCTCAGTTGCTTTAGACACGACAGAGCTGGAGGTGGCGTCAGTATTCAAGGAAAATATCACAGCTGTACTCAGTCAGGAGAGACTGGAGAACACGTCCAGTGAGGTGTTATTGGTGGCACTGAGGAATAAAAAAGGCATGACCACGTTAATGGAGCTAGATTGCAAACCACCCAACAGTCCAAGGGATTTAGAGGAACAATTTTACAGAGATATCGCAGACTTACAAAAAAGATAAGGTTGTTACTATAGTAAGGCATTGGTCCCTTTGCTGTCCAGGTGCCACCCGTCTCTACTGCGGAGTTTCAATGTGTTCCCATGCACATCTGTGTCCTATCACCTGTCACAGAGAATAGGAAGAAAAGGAACCTTTTCTGGTTGGCTGCCAGTGACCTGTGATATTCCACAGAGGACTATGTTGGGACCGCTTCTTTTAATCTCTTTCTCAGTGACTTGGATGAGGGATTTGGTGATTTTTGGTCAGATTTGGGAATGCATGACTGTGAGGTTAATGGGTGTGAATGGAATTTGATGCACATATGCAGAGACCAGTTTGGTGGGTGGCATTCCGAAGTGGTTCTTAGACTGACATCTGGTGGGCAAATGAGCTCACTACGGCTAGAAATAGTGTGCTACTTGACCTACAATTAGGGAATGAGACAGGGCAGGTGAGAGACGTTTGTGCAGGAGAAGACTTTGCATCTAGTGACCGCAATCCCATTACACAGTAAATATGCAAAAAGATAGGTCTGGTGCACGGGCTGACTTTCTAAATTGGAGAAGGACCAATTTTGGTGGTATCAGAAATGATCTGTTAAGTGTGGATTGGGACAGGCTGTTTTCGGTGAAAAGTGCACGTAGTAGGTGCGAAGGCTCCTAAAGTGAAATTCTGAGAGTACAAACCTTGTATGTTCCTCTCCTAATAAAAGGCAACATTGGCAGGTGTAAGGATCATAGGTTTTTAATAGATGCTGAGGCTCTCGTTGAGAAATAAAGGAGGCTCACAACAGGTATAGCAGGTCGGAACAAATGATGTGCTTATGGAGCATAAGAAATGCAAGAGGACACTTAAGAAAGTGATCTGGAGGGTGAAAGGAGGAACGAGCTTTCCCTAACAGACAAGGTAAAGGACAATCGTAAGGGATTCTACAGATAAGTTAAGAGCAAAAGGATTTCAAAGGACAAAATGGCCCGCTGGAAACCAAAGGGATGGAGAGATCTTTTTTGTTTGCATCTATATTTACTCAGGAGATAGATACATAGTCTCTAGATGTGAGGCAAAGCGACATCGACTTACTGGAGGCTATACAGGAGGTGTCTGCTGTCCTGTGTTAAATTAGAGTGGATAAAGCCTCTGGGTCTGACAAGGTGTTTCTCTATACCCAGTGGGAGGCACGTTGCCAGGATCCTAGTGGAGGTATTTCAAACATCCTTAGCGGCAGGTGAGGTACCAGAGGATAGCGAGTGTTGTTCTGCTGTTTAAAAAAGACTTTAAAAGAAAGCAGGAAATTATTCGCCGGTGAGTCTGACATCAGTAGTGGGAACGTTATTGGAAGGTATTCTAAGGGACCAGAAATATATCCTTTTACTCTTGTGATGTATGTATTTCTGTGAGAACTGCTTGTTTTCAGCTTATATTTGGGTTATTGTTGAAGATAAGGGATGAGGAGAAATGTGTGCGATCCAATTAGGATGATCGATTTGAAGAGGAGGTTTCTCTGGTGAGGGACACTAAGGTTGGGCTTGCGTATTTTTTTGTTCGAGAAGAGATGAAGAAGGAAGACACCAGAGAGAAGAAGTAGGATTCGACGTGGAGCGGATTCGTGACTCGATGAAGCCCGGGGTGAAGTCAATTGGAGATTGTTGACTTGAGGAAACCGTGAGCTCCAACTTGTGCACATTAGACGATTTCATTAAAATGAGCCCTTTTCCATATTTGGTTCTTTTCTTTCCTAACCCTTTACTCAAATTAAGAATTATAAAGATAAAACTTTTAATCGTGTGGAGTGTACTGTCTGTTATTTTGCGGCACTGATTTGTTACAGGGTAGCGAATTACACAGCATCCACACAAACAGAGGGTTTGGGGTGGGATCGCGTCTCAATCTCGCAAGTTTGGTGGGGTCGGAGATTCTCTTCCCTAGACTTCCGCAACCGAGGAAACCAGGGTGTTTCATAAGTCATCGACTGATTAAGGATTGTCAACTTTACTTCTTGCGTGGTAGGTCATGTCTAACCAATCTTATAGAGTTTATAAGGAATACAGGTACATAATTCATTGGAAATGGCGTCAAAGGTAGACATAGTCGTGAAGAAAACTTTTGACGCATTGGTCTTCATAAATCAAAGTCTAGATTACAGACTATGGGATATTATGTTGAAGTTGTTTAAGACATTGGTGAGGTCTTATTTGGAGTATTGTGTACAGTTTTGGTCACCCGCTTACGGGAAAGATGTAAATAAGGTTGAAGGAGTACAGACAAAAATTACAAGGGTTAATTAGCAGATCTGGAGAATTGAGTTACAAGAAGCGATTGAATAGGTTCGGACTTTATTCCTCGAAACACCGAAGATTTAGCGGATATTTGATAGAAATTGATAGAAAAGCAAAATTATGAGGGACAGGGATCAGGTCAACGTAAGCAGGCATTGGTTGGGATTATAACCGGAGATCATGGGTTACTACTACTCAAATACTTCCTCTTCTGCCTTTTAAGAAGCAAATTACCCCACTCCTACCTCCATTTCTAGATCCGAATCAAAATCAGATTCAGGTTTTTAGCTCTGATTTATCTGATGAGAAATTTACTGTTTTGCAGCGGCGTTACAATGCAAAGACACAAAATGACAATAAGTTTCACAGGCAAATAAACAGTGCAAAAATAAATAATGATATCGTGTCCATGGGTGCATGGACCATTCTGAAGTCTTCCAACATCCTGCGAGATTCTCCCAGAAAAGAGGAAATCTCATTTCCACATTAACCCTGTCAAAATCCTTCAGCATTTTAACTACAAGGGCTGGGATAACAGAGTTGGATGGTAAGTTACTTCCCAGTTGCCAGAGTCGGGAGTGTCTCCTATCAGGTCCACAGAAGGGGAACCAGAAGTCGTGATACATATCGGTATCAATGATAAGAGAAGAAAAAGCGAGCTATGGAGCAAACTGAAAAGCCAGACGTCAAGGGTAGTAATCTCTGTATCTCTGCCTGTGCTACGCGCCAGTGAGGGTAAGAATAGGATGATTTGGCAGATGAATGTGTGGCTGACGAATTGGTGCAGAGGGCAGGGTTTATTATTTCTGGATGATTGAGATTTCTTCTGGGTAAGGGTATGGCCTGTACATGAAGGATGGGTTGCACCTGAACATCAGGGGGTCTAATATCCTTGCAGGCAGGTTTGCTAGAGCTGTTGTGGGGAGTTCAACCTAATTTGCAGGGGAATGCGAGGCAGAGTGTCAAGGCAGAGGATGGGACAGATGATATGCAAGTAGATGCAGCGTGTATTGAGACTGTGAAAGAGGATCGGCAGTTGATGGCACAAAATTGTGGTCATGGAGTCAGTGAACACTACAGCTGAACTATTTATCTGCTTTGTCCTATTGATCCCAAAGATCACTTCTGTTCTAATTCAGCGTCAGTCGGCGCAAATGAAGGAACATAACACCAGCATACACAGCTGATGGTCTTTATAAATGTGTTTCTCTAGGCATGGTGAAGCGTCTGACGGCCACAGAATTGCACATGACTGACGCCAGTTAAAAACTGTGCGGTAGCAGTCTCCTGTCTCAATTAAGCGGCATAGTGCCGCATTTAAACAAAGGAAATACCGGCTATTTTCCCGATTAGTTCTGTTCTTTAAGACTGCTCCCAAATCATCCATAACTCTGATTAACCGTTGGCCCAATTAACTGGAATTTTCTGTACTTTTATATCCGATTCCTTAGAACCCATCCAATAATTTACCCACTACTGATGTCAGGGCCACCGCCCAATAATTTCCCGCCTTATATTCAGAGCCTTCCTTGAAATACGGAATAACATTAACTATCCAATATCCTTTAATACCCCACCCATTGCCAGGGACCTCTGCAGATGTGTAGAGTCGAGTATACTAACTGCCTGCATCATGGCCTGCTATGTAAACACCAATGCTTTTGGATGGAAAATCCTACAGATATCAGCAGATTCGGCCCAGTCCATCACGGTAAAGCCCTCCCAACCACTAAGCACATCTACATGGAACGCTGTCGTAGGAAAGCAGCATCCGTCATTATCCATCATTACTCCTCGTGTATCAATCATTAGAGATCACCAGTACCCAGGTAATGCTGATGCCATTAGGTAGAAGGTACAAGAGACTCAGGACTCACCCAGGTTCAAGAACAGTTCCTATGTCACCATCAGTCATCAGGGTATTCAATAAAATGGGATAACTTCACTTGCCCCATCATTGAAATGTTCCCAAAACCAATGATCGTACTTTCAAGGTCTCTTTATCTCATCACCTCATATATATATTTTTTGGTTTTTATTGCTATTTATTTATGTTTATATTTGTAGAGTTTGTTGTCTTCTGAACTCTGGTTGATCTTTCATTGATCCTATTATGGTTACTATTATATAGATCAGCTCAGCATGCCCACAAGCAATGAATGTCAGGGTTGTATATCGTGACAATAATATACTTTGATAATAAATTTACTTTCAAACATCTCTGCCAGGGCCCCTGAAATTTCTTTACAAGACTTCCAGAAGGTCCGAGGAAGCACCTTGTCAGGCTCCTGGAATTTATCTACTCTAATTTGCTTCAGAACAGCAAACATGGCCACCTTGGGCATCTGTGCACATTCCATGGCCTTGCTGCTTCTTTGTCTCACTTCTATAGATTCCATGTCCGCCTTCAGAGTAAACACGGATGCAAAAAAATCTATTTAAGATATCCCCCATCTCATTAGGCGCCACACATGGATTACAATTCTGACTTTTGACTCTTGGCATATCTGTAGAACACCATAGGATTCTCCATCACCTTGTCTGCTAGGGCAACACTATGCTTTCTTTTAGCCTCATGATTTTTTCCCAAGCTGTTGTCTTTCATTGCTTATACTCCCGAAGCACCTCGCATGTTCCCACCTGCCTGTACCTGTTTACGCATCTCTTTGTTCCCCTTAGCCAGGGCATCAATATCTCTAGAAATCGAAGGTTCTCTCCATCATTTAAGTTTACCTTTTATTCTGACAGGAACATGCAACTCTAAAAACTTTGTTTTTGAAGTTCTGCCACTAACCAAGTGCACCTTTACCAGAAAACAACCACTCCCAACCCAGACTCGCCAGATCCTTTCTGGTACCATCAGATTGGCCTTCCTCCAATTTGGAATCTGAACTTCCGGACCAGACCTATCTTTTGGCATATTTACTTTGAAATTAATGGCATTGTGGTCACCCCTCCCCCCTACGCACACACCGTCCTGTTTCATTTCCTAATAGCTGATCAAGTATCACACACGCTCTCGTTGGCACTTCTGCTTTCTGAGTAAGGAACCTTACGTGAACATATCATACTGGTAAAGGGTACAGTGGAATTCAGTTCATCTGCAGTTATAAGAGTATAAGATACAGGAGCAGAATTAGACCATTTGGCCTCTGTCGAATCTTCTCCTTCACTTCATCGTGGCTATTCCATTTTCCCTCTCAGCCCCAATCCCCTGCCTTCGTCCTGTATACCTTCATGTCCCGACAAATCAAGAATCTATCAACTTCTGCCTAAAATATAGAAACATGGAAACATAGAAAACCCAGATTACAATACAGGCCCTTCGGCCCACAAAGTTGTGCCGAACACCTTAGAAATTACCAGACTTCCACATAGTCCTCTATTTTTCCAAGCTCCATATACCTATCCAAAAGTATCTTAAAATACCCTATTGTATCCGCCTCCACTACCGTTGCCGGCAGTCCATTCCAAGCACTCACCACTCTCTGAGTAAAAAACCTGTCCTCTGTACCTACTCCCCAGCACCTTAAAATTGTGTACTCTTGTGGCAACCATTTCAGCCCTGGGAAAAAGCCTCTGACTATCCACACGAACAATGCCTCTCATCATCTTATACACCTCTATCAAGTCACCTCTCATCCTCCGTCTCTCCAAGGAGAAAAGGCCGAGTTCACTGTTGTGCCTGTTTTCATAAGGCATGATTTTCAATCCAGGAAACATCCTTGTAAATCTCCTCTGCACCCTTTCTATGGTTTCCACATCCTTCCTGTAGTGAGGCGACCCGAACTGAGCACAGTACTCCAAGTGGGGTCTGACCAGGGTCCTATATAGCTGCAACATTACCTCTCGGCTCCTAAATTCAATTGCACGATCAATGAAGGCCCGGTATACCCGGTAACCTGGACTCCAATGCCGCCTGTGGCAACAATTCCACAGATTCACCACTCTCCGGCTAAAAAAATTCTTCCTCATCTCTGTTCTAAAAGGATACCCCTCTATTCTTAGGTTTGGGGCCTTTGGACTGAAACTCCCCCTCCGTAGAAAACATCCGCTCCACATTCACTCTACCGAGGCGTTTCAACCGTTGACAGGTTTCAGTGAGGTCACCCTTCATTCTTCGGAGTTCCAGCGAGTACAGGTCCGGAGTCACCAAACGCTCCTCATGTGGCCAAGTCTCTCAATACCGGAATCATGTTCGTGAACCTTCTTGGACGCCTCTCCAAATGTCAGCAAATCCTTCTAAGAAAATGGGCCCAAAATTTCTCACAATACTCCAAGAGTGTCCCCTCCTGTTAGACTGTTGTTAACCTCTGTTTACCGAGCTTTGTCCGAGCTCTGTTTTCCACACCCTGCTATCGCTGACACTCTGTGCAATACTGTGCAATCTGACAATCACTTCTTATCTGGATGGTGTGAACGTACGCTCATTGCTGCATAATATTATGGTAAATCTGCCATCAGCAGCTTATCAGTTGAAATTGAATACCTTGTAAATCTTGTAATCTTAGACTTGTAAATCCTGGACTTTTTATATTTCAAGGTAGCTTACTTTTCATTCTTTCTTACTTCCGCTCTAATATTTGTATATCTGTATACTTGTAATGCTACTGTGACAGTAATTTACTTTGGGATCAATAAAGTATCTATCTATCACGTTATGATGACGTTCCCCAAACGATTCCTTTACCTTAAATTCTCTGATCAATTCACATTCGTTGCACAACACCCAATCCAGAGTAGCTGATCCCCTCGTGGGCTCAATCACCAGCTGCTCTTAAAAGCCACATCACACGAACTATAGAAATTCCCCCTCTTGGGATCCAACACCAACTTGATTTTCCAAATCCACCTGTATATTCAAATCCCCCATGTGTATCGTAACATTGCCAATTTGGCATGTATTTCCTGCCTCCCGTCGTAATTTGTAAATTACATCTTTACCACTGTTTGGGGATCTGTACATAACTCCCATCAGCGACGTTATATAATTTCAGATCTCGAGCTCTACCAACTACCTCATCCTCAGCACTGTCTCTCCAGCTCTCCAGCACTGCCAAATTAGTTTAAAACATCCATAATGTTCTGAGGTGCGCACATTTCAATGTTAAATGTGTTGCAACCCTTAGACAGACTTCAAAGTTCAAAGCAAATTTATTATCAAAGCACATATATCTCACCGTATACTACTTACAGATACATTCACTTGTGGACATACTCCATAAATCTTTCGAATAATAGCCAAAACAGAATCAATGAAAGACTGTCCAACCCGTGCGATCAACCAGAGTGCAGAAGACAGCAAACTGTGTAAATACAAAAAGAAGAAACAATAATAATAAATAAACAATAAATATCTAGAACATGAGATGAAGAGTCCTTGAAAATGAGTGCATTGGTTGTGAGAGCATTTCAAAGATGGAGCAAGTGAAGTTGAGCGAAGTTATCCCCTTTAGTTCAAAATGTTGATAGTTCAGGGGTAGTAGCTCTTCCTGGACCTGGTGGTGTGAGTCGTGAGGCTCTTGTACCTTTTTCATGATGCAGCAACGAGAGGAGAGTATAGACCTGGTGGTGGGGATCCCTGCTGATGGACGCTGATGTCCTGCAACAGTGTTTCATGTAGATGTGCTCAATGATTGACCGTGATGGACTGGGCTATATCCACTACTTTTTGCAGGATTGTTCATTCAAGGACATTGGTATTTCCAAGCTGTGATGCAGCCAGTCAATATACTCTGCACAGCGCATCTATAGAAGTTTGTCGAAGTTTTAGATGTTGTGCCGAATCTTCAGAATCTCCTAAGGAAGTAGATGCGCTGCTGCGATTTTCCGTAACTGTTCTTACATGTTGTGCCCAGGGAAAGTTCTCGGTAGTGATAACACCTAGGAATTTAACATCTGTAGTGATAACACCTAGGAATTTAACATCTGTAGTGATAACAGCTAGGAATTTAACATCTGTAGTGATAACAGCTAGGAATTTATCATCGGTAGTGATAACACCTAGGAATTTAACATCTGTAGTGATAACACCTAGGAATTTAACATCTGTAGTGATAACACCTAGGAATTTAACATCGGTAGTGATAACACCTAGGAATTTAACATCTGTAGTGATAACACCTAGGAATTTAACGTTGCTAACCGTCTCCACCTCTTCCTCCAATGAGGAATGGCTCATGGACCTTCTCCTGAAGTCTACAATCAGCCCCTTGGTCTTGCTGACATTAAAATCAGCCAGACTTTCAATCTCACTCCTCATCATCGTTGATTCAGCTAGGACAATGGTGACATCAGCAAACTTGAATATGGCATTTGAGCTGTGCTTAGCCGCCACACAGTCAGAGGTGTAAAGTGAGTATAGCAGGGGACAAAGCTCACAGCATAGTGGGCACCTGTGCTGATGGAGAACCTGGAGGAGACGTTGTTACTAATTTGACTCTGACTGTGGTCTGCAAGTGAGGAGATCCAGGATCGATTTGCTCAACGAGGCATTGAGGCCAAGGTCTTGGAGCTTATTAGTTAGTTTTCAGAAGATGACAAGTTTGTTTGCAGAAAGGGCAGGACTGGCAGAGCAACATGCCAAGATTCCGTTGTCTTAGACGTGACATCACGAGAGGGGTTAATGGGATCATGTTACTAGTCAGGCAAAATGTCACGGCCATGCACAGTGAGAACAGACTAAAGAACTCGTCTGGTTAGTTCTCCTTGCTTTTATATTCCAGTCCCCTCAAAATTCAGTAATCAAAATCATTGACTGGTTGTAATGTTGTTCCATTACAATCAACCCCATCTGGAGCCCGCATCGCCTTGTGGAAACTCTATACAATTGGTTAGACATGAACTACCATGCACAAAACCACTATCCCTAATCAGCTCCCTAACATTGAATAAAAAGAGGCGGTCCCGACACAGACCCCTGTGGAAAACCAGCGGTCTGCGGCAGACAACCAGAAACAGGCTCTCTTTGTTCCTACTCTTCGCGATAGGTGACAGGTGACAGATGCGCGCGAGGGAACACCTTGGGACCTGCACAGAACAGACGTATTGCAGCTGAACCTTGAACTCTGTCAGGTGTTGTCAGGGGCGTATCTACGGAAAATAGCACCTATGGCAAGCACTGAAATTGCGCCCCTGTCCAAACATCTGACACCCTTCTTTTAGATAACTTGACCATAATATCAGCTCAGAATACAAGTCAAACTCGTTAATCTTTTAATTAACAAATTATGACACTACATGAAAATTATAACTGCACCTTCCTGGATTTCACTGATGCAAATTGGTCTATGATGTGATCAAAGTCAGTTTTTTCAGTTTCTTCTCTTTCTACACTCAGCAGAGCAAGATCACAGAGTCTGCCTTGACCCATGGAGGCTCTCAAATACGAAAGTATTAGTTTTAACCTGCTGAATGATCTCTCACAGCTGGCGATGGAAACTGCGATGGTTAGCATTATCTGAATAGCAATACGAAGATCGGGGAAGACGCCCTCATCTCCATACTGAACAATAAATTCAAGAAGCCCTTCAGATCTTGATATTTTCATGTTGACCCGCCTTGATAGCAACCTTCTGCAATCCAAAATTTCTTCATGTAGCTGCTGTCCATCAATATCAGAGCTGTACAATTCGCTCAAGCTTTCGCACTTCTTTAGGTCGTTACTGTCGGCACCGTAACACAATCCCTCGACATCGAGAAGGAACCCAAACTTGGCGTCAGTGTCGTGCAAACGAGCGGAACTTTCGTCCATTTCTCTCTGAAGACGGTCGAGTGTTCCATTCATGACTCTTTCCATTTCCTCCTTAGCTGTTAACCCAGCGTCTCTCGAGTTCTCGTCAGTCATTCGTCTCTGACGTCTTTCAACTTCAATATTCCATTCTTGACAGAGACCGACTCCTTCTTTGAGTGACTCGCTGACCAACACTTCTCTTTCATCACAAAAATGATCTCGGAGGGCTTTCAAATCCAAGGCAGCATCGTGGAAGTTCATGCCAGGATCCTGCAGCCTCTTTTGAATACGGTCAATGCGAATGAGCACTTTGTTCCAAAATCCTAGCAAATTCAGAAAATCGTAACTCAACATGAGGTTGTACAACTGCCTTGCGTCGCTTCTTGTTTCACTGGTCTCGTCTTCATTGTCTATCATGTCCTGGAGAACTTGAAGTATCTCCTCAAGGTACTTGTTTACGGGTTTCACTGCTTCTGTCCTTGCACTCCACCTGGTTTCGGACTCCGACTTAACAACCACAGACACGGCGTTTTTGAGTTTTTCCCAGCGCTGTGTTGAACGAGAGAAAAACACGTAGAGAGCTTCGATGGTTCCAAAAAACGTGACCATCATTGTATCCTGCTTGGCTGCACCTACACCCACCAAGCTGAGTGAGTGATTGTCGCAATTCACTAACACTGCCAGGTTGTTTTTCTCACTTATTCTTCGATGAACACCACTTCTGTGTCCAGCCATTACAGCAGCGTTGTCATAGCACTGTGACCGACAATCTTGTAGCTCCATTTCGTCCTTCTCTAGCTGTCGGAGAAATATTAGGTACTGCACGCAGACACGGAGGAGATCGCTTCAACCAATCTTTATTCATGATATCACAGGGAACTCTTCCCTAAGAGCGGGGTGTCAGAGTTCCGAAAACAGCTTCAAGTACAGCTTCATTGATACAGTTGAGTGCATATCAGTAAGCTCTACAAACGGGGTATCGGTTAGTTATCAGCTGTTCACGCACTCCTGATCACAGCACATTCCAATGATGAGACAGTGGAATGCAGGCCTTGGGGTTTAAATCAACATTAAAGGACAACATTCACAGTCAGTTCTGATACCTGACATTTGTGCAGACACGCAATACATCCTGTTGCCCTTTAATCACAATAAGGAAGCCACTCTGGCAGAAATATGCTAAAGTGTGATAAAAAATTACAGAAACAGGGACAGACTGGTGCGTTCGGTACCCCCCCCCGCCACTCTCGCCTTTCACAGGTTTCAGCATTTGTTTCATTTAGTCCATTTTAACTCTTTGATGCTTGAAAATTCCTCCACACTAGCTGTTTCAAGATGTCTTCAACCAAGATCTCAGCATTCTTCTGGCGTATCTGGATAAAGCCAAGGAAGGACTCTCTAACACGGACTCTTTTCCTCTCAAAATCAGCTTCGGCATACCTCACTGCTTCTGACATCTGCTCACGGTGTGCCTGATTAGGAGTCGAGTCGAATATGAGACCATAGCACTTGGCTTTACGAATGCTTCTCAGTAAACTCTGGCGAACAGTGGATGTCATCATGTGGATGAATTCGTTCTGGACACCCGGTAAAAGATAAGACGTGGTTCCAGGATGATTTTCTAAATGAGTGAGGTGTTTTTTTATGGCAGGGTCAAAGATGGCCAGTAGTTTCATTAAGCCCAGGAAACTTCCCATATTGGAGTCATTGTCTAGCTGAAGTAACCCTCTATGTCCTCGCAAAGCCAGGTTCTGATTCGCAAGGAATTTTATGCAGCGAAGGATTCTCGTCAATATATCACGCCACTTCTGCTTTTCCTTCTCAATCTGTGTCTGAAATACCGTGTCAATAACTCCTCCGTTTCTAGCTGAATTTCTTTCCATTTCTTTCCACTGTGTGAAGCATTCCTGATGATTCTTGTCACTTCCATGAACACTAATCCTTTCAGGTGTTTTCCACTGGTAGAATCCACTTTCCTGCTCCAATGAGGATTGATGGTCTGACCGGGAATAGAGAAAACAACAGATACAAAATGCAGACTTTTTAGAAGGGGAATAGACCAGCCATGAGCGAGTCACTTCCTCGTCACAACCATTTCCTAATTTCCTCTTGAACCAAGTTTAGTTCATTGAGCGGTTATTTGTTGGTAGGAAAGGCCTCTCACTGTTCTGGAAATACTTCGAACCCAGCTTTATTATTTCTGTTCTCAACGCGTCAGGCAGAAATGCTTTTCCAGTATCCTTGTGGAACTTCAGAAGTCCAATGTCCTGCTGTTCCATCACTTCTGGAATGACAGTTCGAGACTCTTTGGCACCAACCGGTTCACTAGGTTCAGTGTCGTCAGGTTCAATCTCGTCAGTCAACATCACCACTACCACCATCGTCTTCCTCTCCTGTCGCGTCCACCTTCTCTGTAGCAGCCTCACTCTTAATCTTGTCATACTCGGATTTATCTGACTTGACTTCCTCCTCGGCTTGTGAGGCATTTGTACTTGATCCGCCTTCGGATTCTAACAAACTTGTAGCAAGTGCAGGCGACTCCATGGAACGTGTCAAACTAATTGTTCCGGACTTTTCGAGGAAAGGCATGAAGAACTTGCTCGACTTCTTGGCTTCATCTGCCTCCAACTTTTGTCTCTTGGGTCCCTCAGCTCCAGTTTCCTTCTTCTTCGTGAAGAAACGTTTCACGGTCTTCTTACACAATGCTCTGAAATAAGGCCATCCGAGTGATTCTCACCCATGATAATCAAAGACAGATCCTACATCTGAAGAAAATTCTTTTTTCACTATCCGAGGATGGCTTGTCTGACCTTAATAGAAACCGCTCGGTGGCGCCCCCCCCCCTTTAAATGGCGCCCAGGGCACGTGCCATACCTTAGATACGCTACTGGTTAGCACATCCTTTCCAAGATAAGGGGCCCCAAACTGCCAACAATAGTCTTTACAAAGCCTCAACTTTATATCCTTGCCTTTATATCCCAGTCGTCTCAAAACGACCCTTGACAGATGCCTCACTTTCAAGAACCACATCAATAAGACAAAGACAAAAGTGAGCGCACGAAACAACATTCTGAATAAGCTCACTAACACAAAATGAGGAGAAAGCTGGAAAACATTGCGCGCCAGTGCACTTGCTCCTTGCTATTCCACTGCCGAATACACCTGCCCTGCATGGGAAAGATCTGTTCATGCTAAGAAGATGGATGCCGTTCTGAATGCAAGCTGCCGGCTTATCACAGGTTGTTTAAAACCAACAAACTCCAACAACCTATATATCCTGGCGGGTATCGCTCGCCCTGATATAAGAAGAATGGTAGCCAGCAAGAAAGAGCGACTCCGTCAAACATCAGATGAGAGGCACCCTGTACATGGTCATACACCTACACCCAGCTGCCTAAAGTCCAGGAAGAGCTTCATGAACAGCGTTGTTCTGTCACAATCAACCCCATCTGAAGCCCGCATCGCCTTGTGGAAAGACCGGCTCGCCAGTCTCAAACAACCCCCAAGGATGGAAATTCCACCGGATGAAAGCCTTTCCCCAGGAGCTAATTGCAACTGGGCAACCTGGAAGTGCCTAAACAGACTTAGGACTGGTGTAGGTCGTTCAAAGCTGTCACTAAGCAAATGGGGATATACAACCAGCCCGACATGTGGAACTGAGCCACAAACTATGCATCTCCTGCAATGCCCATCACTAGAGGAATCCTGTACTGTTGCAGATCTTGCCGAATTCAACAACAAGGCACATAAATGTGCCCATTTCTGGCGGGGCCATGCATAGACTCTCCCTGGACACGATAAGAAGAAGTCTCAACAGCGAATGTTCATATATGCCTTCATCACCAAGGACTCAAATTGCAAATTAACCTTTATGGAATCCTGCACCTCATGTCCCTTTGCACCTGTCAGTGCCTCCAGTTAAACTTTGTCTTTTTGTGTGTTTTTCCCCTAGCCGTCAGTCTGTGGTTTTGTATTGCCATGTGCTCTTGTTTGTTTTCATGCCCCATGTGCTCCTCTCCGCGCTCCTGCTCCACACCAGCCCCTGTAATACTGAGTACTCCGTCTCTCACCTGTTTCTCATTATGACCTGTTTTGCTGCCACTTCTGTCTCATTGTGCTCCACCGATCATCTGCCTCTCTGTTCATTGCTCAGTGTGTTTTAGTCCTGTGTTTTCACCTGTTCGTTGCCAGATTGTTGCTAGTGAAATTTCCTGAGCCTTTCCACCTGAACTCTGAACCCTGTCCATCTGAATAACGACTCTGCCTGTTTGCCGATTCTGTTTTTTGGACTTCTCTGGAATTTTTGTTCTCCGCCTGAACCTTGACGCCGACTTTATTGCCCCTCTGGATTTGCTACTCGGGAAGTATCACAGTGCGCACAGTACTTGGTCTGCAATTGGGCCCCTGCTGCAGTCCCCTGACAGCACCTCAAATTTTTGAATTTTCTCCCAATTTAGAAAATAGTCTACTATTTCATTTCTTCTACCAAAGTGCCCGGTTACCTGTCTCTCCACCTATCTTCGAGTCGTCCGCAAATCTTGCCACGAAGCCATCAACTCAATCATCCAACTCATTGACAAATAACGTACAAAGAAGCCTGTAGACGCGCTGATACGCTACGAGTGAAAGCAAGACACTGAGTCGAGCAGGGTCGGGTTGAACCGCGCTTAAGTACCCGCTCCCAGCAACCCCCGCTGTCTGCGGGGCGGAAGCGACGTCGGCCTCGCACTCAGATTCCTCTCGGTCGCCGCTGGCTGCGGGTTCGCTGGCGAATGCCGGAGCCGGTACGCTTGCTGCGTGGGCGAGCCGTCACAAGCCGTCCCAACACAGACTCTTGTGGAACACTGGTGGTCACCAGCAGCTAACCGAAAGGCTCCCGTTATTCATGCTCTTTGTTTCCTGCTAATCAGCCACTGCTCTACCAATGGTGATATATTTGTAGTAACACCATGGGTTCTGAACGTGTTAAGCATCTCATTTGTGGCACCTTGTCAAAGGTTCCGAAAATACAAATACACAACATCCACTGATTCTCCTTTTTCTGTCCTGCCTGTTATTTCTTCAAAGAGTTCCAACAGAATTGTCAGGCAACATTTTCCCTTGAGGAAACCATGCTGACTATAGGCTATTTTATCGTGTTCCCCCATATACCCTGAAACCACATCCTTAGCAATCGACTCCGACATCTTCCCCACTACTGAGGTCAGACGAACTGACATATTATTTCCTGTCTCCTGCCTCTCTCTCTCTCTCTCTTTTTGAAGAATGGAGTGACATTTACAATTTTCCATTCCTGTGGGTGGTGAATGGACAGATGGAGTCTAATGTGGCCCGAATGTGAGCATTAAACTTTAGCAGATCAAATGAAAAGAGACAAGATCCTGGTAATGGCGCTAAAAGGCGTCCTTTGCTTGTATTTTCGGAAACAGCTCTATTTCTACCTTCGGTGTCTCTTTTTTCACGTTCAAAGTTCTTTTGAAGACCCTGACCTGGAGTTCCACTCTGACTTCGGGTCTTTATAGGAATGGGGCGCCTTCAGGGCCTCATGACTGGCCGCTTTTCGATATCCCAAGGACGGGGCCTGGAAGACTATTGCGCCTTCAGGTTTCCGGATTTTTGTGGTTCTGGAGACGTGCTGATTCTAGGCTGGCACCCCTGACTGAAGCGTCGCGGGAGAACAAGGAACATCGGAAGCAGCAGGTTAGCTTCCGGGGGTGGGGAGCGCTGCGAAATTTTGCGACGTAACAGACTTTTAACATTGAGAATCAGCAAGTTGTTTGTTCTATCTCCCCTCTCTCTGTGAAACGGGAACACCTCTTTTCCCCTTATTAGGGTGAGAGAGAACCTGTGGTATGTCGAATTACCGGGTGAGCATGCAGTTTTTGGGATACTTCAAGTCTGTGAATTTATTGATGCTTGCTGCACGCTTGGGTGCTCAGTGGAAGGCGCTGATGCTTTTTTTGCTGATGGGGGCGGGGGGGGTCGTTGCCTTGCTGTTGCTTGTGTGTGTGTGTGGGGGAAGCTGGGAAACGCTTTGCAGTTCGAACCCTTAACTGTCATTCATTTTACGGGGTTCTTTAAGGTTGTTATAGCCGGCAGTGGCATTGGGGACAAACATTAGTGGGGGGGGGGGGGCGGCAGGAAAAACCCTTGGCAAGTAGGATTAAGGTAAATCCCAGGGATTGTAAATCCCACTAAAACATTTCCAGTCACACCTTTCCAGGGACTGCCTGTTCCCAACAACTGGTACAAATCTGAACAAGGTGTCATTAAAGGCAAGAACAGCGTTCGAGTCGATCTGGAGAGCTAGAGGAAAGACAAAGGTTTAGTATCGTTTGTCATTAAGTATGAAAATCAGAATGTTGAATTGACAGGATCACTATGACAGGTATCTGTGCAATGGTTATCAAGTTGGAAGCTTGCAAAATGATCATAAACACAGATTTACACACAGAAATACAAACATGAATTGCACTGCTCTCTCACCAGGAACTTCGATAACGGCAATGAACACGTACAATATTTTCTGCGCACTCCTGTATCTATCCCACATTGCAAACATTTTCCCTGTCCAGTGATTTGTCCCCGTAAACTACAAGCGATCACTCGGAATGAAATGTCCAGGCAGCACATGCCTATGGTTTTTAATACCATTTCACGGTTCCACAGGGACAGATTTAAAACAGAATTAAAAATAAAAGTTTTTAAATTATTCACCAACCGATTACTTTAGACAAGAGCAGTCCCCGCGGTGACAGATTGAGAATAATTTCGTGAATTAATTTTTAGACCATTTGTAGAAGATAATTCGTCCCAACAAAGGTGACTGAACCAAAACCACAGCTGGATCATGGCCCTCAATATCCTTCCCACACATGCACTTATCCAAACTTCTCCAATCCACATCCACATCCACAACTTTCGCTGACAGCTCTTCCCACACCGGCACCACCATCTGAGTGAAGAAATTTCTACTCTGGTTCCCCTTAAGCATTTCACCTTTCACTCTTAAACTGCGTCCTCTCCTTCCAGCCTCACGCAACCTCACTGGATCTTGCCTGCATTCGCCCTATTTACAACACTTATAATTTTGTATAACTCTGTGAAATATCCCATCATTTTTCCTACCTTCCAGGAATAAACCTCTTCAACCTTTGCCTGCAACTCAGGTTCTCAAATCCCAGCAAACGTATTGTAAATTTTCTCTACACTCTGTTAATTTTATTGGTATTTGTCAAAACCTGCACACAATAGTCCAAATTAGGTCTCACCAACGTCTTCTACGACTTCAACTCCATCTCCTGTAGTCAATACTTCGATTTATTAAGGCTAATATGCTAAAAGCTCTCCTTACAACACGATCTCCCTGTGCCGCCACTTACAAGTAATTACGAACATGTCTTCCCAGATCCCTTGATCCTACCGCACTCCTCGGGGCCCTACTGCTTAACGTGTCTTGATTCACCCCCAAATCTGTGTGTAGATCTGGAGGGGAGGAGAAGATGGCAGCGCGACGCAGCGCGCGCAGCCGCTCCGAATTGATATCGTATTTGTTAAATACGGGCCGTGCACAATCCTGATTTGATGGAGACGGATGTGAGAAGCACGGAGAAACATCTGGAGAAACTTCTGAAATGCCCGCTTCACTGCCGCTGCTACTGTGCGATCGAGAATTTCCAGAGGGGAAGACCCCAGATCCTCGGTTTTGCCTATTGCCTGTTGCCGGGGCCGGGGTCGAAGCGCACGGCAGAGATGGTGCTAGGAGCTCGGTGTCGGAGGGCTGGTTGGAGGCTCGAAGTTTTTGGACGGACCCAGAGTCGGACTGTGGTCGAGTGCTTCTAGGATGGTGCATCGGCAAGTTTGCGGCGCTGGAAGCTCATGACAGGGAGACTGTCTCCCTTCAACCGTCTGCGTGAGATGATGGGACTTTCGAGAGACTTTGAGACTTTTTTTTACCGTACCCATGGTCTGTTCTTCATCAAATTACGGTATTGCTTTGCACTGTTGTAACTATATGTTATAATTATGTGATTTTTGTCAGTTTTTTTTAGTCTTGATTTGTCTTGTGTTTCTGTGTTATCATTCTGGAGGAACAAATTGTATCATTTCTTAATGCATGCATTACTAAATGACAATAAAAGAGGACTGCCTGTCCTCATAAACTAAATCTAAATCTAAATCTAATCTAAATCTAAAGATCTATGAGCAGCAACCTTGAGATTTGTCAATCTTCCAAATCCGTGAGAAACCCGACAGCTATGAGAACCCCAAAGCAGTGTGCACCCCAAATCTATGTGCAACCCCAACCTCGCTGACACCCCACATGAAAGTTACTTTATCCCAGAGCCAGAGTCATTTCAAACTCTTCACAAAATCGCTACCTCAACCTTAAGAAATCTGTGTGCACCCCAATATCGTGCGCACCCCTAAACATGCTGACACCCCACATACGCATGATCATTGCAGACCCAAAATCATTCCAACCAGATCACAAAATAGATGCCCTCACCTTAAAAAATATCAAGAACAAAGTTCAAAGTTCAAATACACTCTAAAACCCCAGACCATCCCAAAATCCGCCATAATACCCAAATCCGTGTGCACACTCAAACCGGCATGCAGACCCTAAATAAGTGTGCACCCCGAAATTCACTGGCTCTCCGAAATCGACGTGCAGCCCATATCAGCCGACATTCTCAAATCTGTGCGCAATCCCGATTCTGCAAGCACTCCCAAATCCATGTGCAACCTTCAGTTCCATTGACACCTCTGTGTTCACCGACACACTTCTAAAGCTGTGCACATCCTCAATCAATGTGTATCCCAAAATCTGTGCATCCATAATCCACAGAAAACCCCCAATTCCGACTGTTCCTCCTTATTCGCTGACAAACCCCAATATCTGCGCACATCCCTAAATCAGTTTGCGCCCACAGTCCACTGACAATCACAACTCTGCACACATTCCCAAATCTGTGTGCACCCCAAATGTAAGCACACTTCCAAATACGTGTGCTTCCGCATTTTCTTCGATGTCCCCTAAATTATTGCGGTTCCCCAAATCTGTGTCCCCCTAATTCCGTGTGCACCTCCAAACCTGCCGACACCCCCAAATCTACCGACTTACCCAAACCTGCGCAGAACACAACTCCATGCGCATCTCAGCTATACTGGCACCCGCATGTGCACATTAGATTATCCCAGAGCAAGAGTCATTTCACAAAGCAGTTCACAAAGTAGCTGCTTCCACTTTAAGAAATAAGCAAGAACAGTCTTAAAAGTTCAAAATGCTTTTATCATTAAAGTATCTACAAATGAGGGCACAGTTTTAAGGTGCTTGGAAGTAGGTACAGAGGAGATGTCAGGGGTACGTTTTTTATGCAGAGAGTGGTGAGTGTATGGAGTGGGCTGCCAGCAACGTGCTGGAGGAGGATACAATAGGGTCTTTTAAGAGACCCCTGGGTAGCTACATGGAGCTTAGAAAACTAGAGGGCTATGGGTAGCCCTAAGAAGTTTCTAAGATAAGTACATGTTCGGCACAGCATTGTGGGCCAAAACGGCCTGTACTGTGCTGTAGTTTTTTGATGTTTCTATGAAACAGCCTTCAGCTTTGTCACAACCCCAAATTTACCAACATCCCAAATCCGTGTGCACTGCTATACTCTCCAGCATACCCCGAATCTGTACATACCACAAATCTGAGTGCACCCCAAACCTGTCGTCACCCCAAATCAGTGTACACCCCAATATTTGCCGACATACCCCCAAATCTACGCAGATCTACCCGACCAAAAGCCTTAGCTTCTAGCTTCCTTCGTGGAAGGTCCATATCCATAGTTGAACTTTTAACAGCTTCTGTAGCTGAACAACTAACCCGCTCATTCCCCAAATCCCTCTGTGTGCAGGGACCCATAAGAAGAGGACGTATAAACCAGTACTTTGAATATGAAATAATGATTGATAAGTTTCCAACAGTAAGTTTGACCTACTGTGAAAATGACCTGATTTAAGACTCATCAAAATCGAAATGGAATCTGGCCAAATTACAGATTTTCATGGGTAAATTTCCTCGACATGCTGTAAAGCTAAAATGATGGCAGTCAATTTTGCTGTTTATATTGTTAAGTAATTGGTAAATCATTTCTTTATCGTTATCTGTAATTAAGGCGCAGAAACTGCCACACTGACATTTTCTGTTAAACTATCTTTTGATCCATCTGTAAAAATTGTTAACATGTCATAATAATTTTCCTTATATACTGATGAACGAACAGACTGTCAAGCAGAACAGTATCCTTAGACTTTATTAAATCGTGCAGCCTAAAATCAACTGAAGTCATTGTGTAAAAAACAAGGCGGGGTTACAGAGAACATGACAGTGGGGCATATTGTGTAATCCAACAAGTCCATACAACTCTTCCTGGCTGTTCCCAACAGTTCTCCAACACACCTTTAACACGATGATTATTTCTTCGCCTACTCAAATTAATCCAGTATGATAACATCAACTTCAGCCTCTGCAATTGTAGAGGTACTTCTCCCATTTCAACCAGTAAAGTCGAAACAAGGGAACGACCTTTTCGCACCACAGCTCAATATTAAAGCCTGTGCTTGTGTCACATCCAAATATTTTGAAGTTGAAGATGAAGCTGATCCATGAGCCACACAGCCATAATCAAGAACAGATATAATGAAGCAAATATAAACGGTGAGCAAAGATTTTCGTGTATCACCCCAAAAATACTCACAGAGACGCCTGAGGATATTTAAAGCTCCCCTACATTTATCAGTTATTTTAGTGATATGGTGCTTCCATGTCAGCTTATTATCCATCCACATGTCTGAAAATCTTATCATTGACATCTGAAGAGTTTGACCATATAATTTCAAATCAAGTGAGGGTTTACTAATGCTATTCCTGAAACACATAACTTGTGTTCTAGCTACTGAAAGCATAAATCCCCGTCTATTTGCCTACTGTTCGATCTTCTAACACATCAGGGTATTCACTGAGAAACTTATCCCTACATTGTTTAAACTCTTCACTTAAATTATCTTGATAGTGAATGGCAGCAATTGACCCGGCTAGTAACACAACCTTCTCCATTTCAGTAATAATTATTTTACTCAAAATACTCTGCGGATGCTGGGGTCAAAGCAACACTCACAACACGCTGGAGGAACTCAGCAGGTCGGGCAGCATCCGTGGAAATGATCAGTCAATGTTTCAGGCTGGAACCCTTCGTCAGGACTGTAGGGGGAAGGGGCAGGGGCCCTATAAAGAAGGTGGGGGGAGGGTGGGAAGGAGAAGGCTGGTAGGTTCCAGGTGAAAAACCAGTAAGGGGAAAGATAAAAGGGTGGGGAGGGGAAGCAGGGAGGGGATAGGCAGGAAAGATGAAGAAGGAATAGGGGAAAACGCAATGGGTAGTAGAAGGAGGCGGAACCATGAGGAACCATAGGCAGCTGGAGGAGGGAGCAGAATGACACTGGGATGAGAGAAGGGAAGGGGGAGGGAATTGCTGGAAGCTGGAGAATTCAATGTTCATGCCAAGGGGCTGGAGTTGGAGAATTGAATGCCAAGGGGCATGAACATTGAATCTCCAACTTCCGGTAATTCCCTCCCCCTCCCTTCCTCTATCCCTATGTCAGTCTGCCCCCTCCCCCAGCTGCTATCACCTCCCTGCTTCCCCTCCCCTGCCCTTTTATCTTTCCCCTTACTGGTTTTTCACCTGGAACCTACCAGCCTCCTCCTTCCGACCCTCCCCCACCTTCTTTATAGGCCCCTGCCCCCTCCCTCTTCAGTTCTGACGAAGGGTCCAGGCCCGAAACGTTGACTGTTCATTTCCACGGATGCTGCCCGACCTGCTGAGTTCCTCCAGCGTGTTGTGCGTGAATCATTTTACCCTCCTGAATTAATGCTGGAATATCATTACCCCTACGAATCCTCCATTCTGTTAATCATTTCACAAACATATTCAAGTTTAGTATCCCTTCCAATATTATTACAATATGACCTCCAGGAAACCGGTTTCTCAACTGTCACTACTTTCCTCACCACGGCCTGCACCCGTTTTATACTTAATACGGACACTCGGAGACGGACACTTAACTTTCCTGACATAAAACTAAATCCACTATCATTCTACCCTTCCAAAATCGACTCTGGTAAAACGCTAAATCAACTCTTCTTTTTCCAAAAGGTAATTCAAGTGCTCGATTACCACAGGTTCCACAGCTTTATGAAAACGAGACATTAACAATATAGGTCTAGAACAAGAAGGATCAGCCATTTTCCAGAGGTTGTAAAAATTAACCACTAATACCCGTACCTGTTGAATCAAGTTTTCATCCTACAAGTGCCTCTCACGCCTAATGGCAATATAATCCTACACAGAAAAAAATGTAAACGTGCAAACAATCAGGTTTCCTGAATACATATAAAAACGCGAGGACTTGACGAATCAGAAAATAAACTTTTTCATGACTTTTGACTATTAGAAATCAGGCTTTTCTTATCCCACTGCAATATTTTAATCCCACTATGTTCCTTCACAAGTAGACTGGGATACAGATACCCCACCCATCAGAGTTTCATTTAAAGCTTCATTTACCAGATATACCAAGATACCTTTCTGCAGCTTTCACAATAATTTTAATTTCCTCAGGACGACTAGATGTGTGAGCAGTACAATTCACCACAGAAGCATGCTATAAACATCAGAAATTTTATTTTATCCATGAGTAAATTAGGTTGCCGACATACATCCACTGAGTTCGCAGTCTGTTCTCTGACTGTTTTGTGAACTGTTTGAAATTATTCTTGCACAGATTTGAGGATGTGTGTAGATTTGGGGGTGTCAGTGGACTTGGGAGAGATCACTGATTTGGCCTTGCACATGGATTTGGGGACGTGCACAGATATAGGGGTTTGTTGGCGTATACGTGGCACACACGGATTTAGGCTGTCTAAAGATTTGGGGGTTCACAGAGATTTGTGGATGTGCGCAGAGTTAGGAGTTTGTTGGTGAATATGAGGGTCCACGGGGATGTGGGATGTGCTTGGATTTTAGTGCGTCGGCAGACTTGGGGATGCATACAGATTTCGGTGAGCCAGGTGGATATGGAGATATGGTGAATCTCAAGGTTGCTTCATTTATGCATGCTTTTAATAATAAATACACATTTGAACTTTGAAGAAAGATTTGGGGTGCACACAGATTTGGGAGTGCGCACCGATTTAGGGGTTGCATTACGAATTGGGTGTTTGTGGACTTGGGGATGCACTTAGATTTCGGAGCATCTAATGTGGGCTGTCAGTGGCTTTGGAGGCGTCCACGGATTTGGAGTGCACACAGTTATGGGGCTGCACACTAATTTGGGGATGTGCGCAGATTTAGGAATTTGTCGGTGAATCTATATGTGAGTGCGCATGGTTGTGGAGCGTCTTGCTCTGGGATAATCTAATGTGCATGTTGGGGTGTCAGCTGGATTAGGGTGCGCACTGATTTGGGGGTTCACCCAGACGGAGCGCACTGATTGAGGATTGCACAGATACGGAGGTGTGTCGGCAAATACATGGGTGAACACTAATATGGGGGTGTTGTTTGCTTTGGGGTGCGCCATTATTGCGGATGTCAGTGGATTTGTGGGCGCAGGATAACTTTTGGGTTGCATGAAGGTTTGCGTGTTTGCACGGATTTAAACGTGTCTGTGGATTTAGTGGTGCAAACTTATTTGGGGGTTCACAAGGTTTTGTCTGTGTCGGTAGATTTAGGGGTGTCGTTGGATTTGGGGGGTGATGAATTTCAAGGTTGTTTCATTTATAAATAATATTGAATACACTTTGAAATTTGAACTTTATTTCTGCTATTTTGAAGGGTCAATGGGGGGCAGCAATTTTGTGACTCTTTGATATGATCTTTGGGGATAATGTAATGTGCATGCAGGGGTGCGCACGGATCTGGGGATGTGCGCAGAAGTGGGGGAGTGTTGCCAAATATGTGTGTGCACTCTGATTTTGGGACACGCATTTATAGATATTTTAACAATAAATGCGCTTTAAACTTTCAACTTTGTTCTTGCTATTTTTGTAAGGTGGAGGCAGCTATTTTGTGAACTGTTTGATATTATTCTTGCATAGATTTGGGAGCTCACACAGATTTGAGGATGTGCGCAGATTTGGGGATGTCAGCAGACTTGGGAGCGATCGCTGATTTGGCGATGCAGACATTTTTATGAACTATTTGAAATTATCTTTGCTCTGGGATAATCTAACGTGCATGCGGGGGTGTCAGTGGGTGTGGGGGTGCACACGGATTTATGGCTGTTGGTGGAATTTGGGGGTGACTTATCTTCAGGTTATTTACTTCAATAATAAATGCACTTTGAACTTTGAAACTTGTTCTTGCTCTACATTTAAGGTGGAGGCAGCTTTCTTGTGAACTGGTCGAAATGATTTGGGGTGCACACGAATTTGGGGATGTGCACAAATTTAGGGTAACATTGGGGAATATGTGTGTGCACTCTGATATTAGTTTGCACACGGATTTAGTGATGTGTAAGGTTTTAGGGATTTGGGGATATTTAGTGGTGTGTCAGCGAACATCGGGGGGTTTTAGAGGATTTGGGGATGCACACATTGTGCATGCGGAATTGGGGTTACACACAGAGTTGGTAGCTTCGCTGATTTGGGCTGCACACATATTTTGGGAAGTCTGTGGATTTAGGGGTGCGCACTTATGTTGGGGTTCTCACAGATTTGGAAATGTGACTAATCACAAGATTGATTCATTTAATGATAGTTTAGTAATAAATACACTTCGAAATTTGAAATCTGTTCTTGCTTGTTTAAGGTGGAGGCAGCTACTTTGTGAACTGATTGAAATGATTCTCACTCTGGGATCACCTAACGTGCATGGGGTGTCAGTAGGCTTGTGGTTCTCACTGATTTGGGGATTCACACAGACTTGATGCGCACTGAATTGGGGATTGCAGAGATTCAGGGGTATGTCAACAAATAGGTGGGTTAATTCCGATTTGGGGGTGTCGGTTGCTTTTTGGGCGCACCATTATTTGGGGGGGGGGCGTCAGTGGATTTGGTGGTGCATAGTTATTTAGGGGAGGTTGACGGCTTTGGGGGAGTGTACGCACAGATTTAGGAGGGTCGGTAGATTTAGGGGTGTCGATGGATTCGAGGAGTGATGAATTTCAAAGTTGTTTTATTTATGAATAATTTCATAATAAATACACTTTGAACATTGAACTTTAATCTTGCTATCATTTAAAGGTTATTGGGGCAGCCATTTTGTAAGTGTTTAAAGTGTCTGGGGTAATCTAATCTGCAAGCAGGGGTGCGCACAGATTTGGGGGTGCACACAGATTTGGAGATGTTCGAAGCTTTAGGGGAGCGTTGGCGATATGGCTGTACACTAGGATTTCGGGTAGCCTACGGTTTTAATGGTGCGTGTGGATTTGGGGATGTGAGCAGGTTTAATGTTGTGTTAGCAAACATGGGGGTCTTGGTCGATTTGGGGTTGCATGCAGATTTGGGGACAGCTCAAGATTTGGGACTTCACACGGACTTAGGGATGTTTATGAATGTGGAGGGCGAAAACTGATCTGGGGGTTACATGGCATATTTGGGGGTGCACACAGATTCTGGGATGCGCATGGATTTAGCGGTGTATGGGGATTTGGGGTTGCAGACAGTGTGTTGCTGGAATTGGTTATGCAATCGGAGTTTGGGGTGTCTTTGAATTTTGAACGTTGTTCTTGCTAACGGAAATGGCTAGCACGAGATGGCACAGTTTTAAGGTGCTTGGAAGTAGGTATGGAGGAGATTTCAGGGGTATGTTTTTCACGCAGAGAGTGCTGAGTGCGTGGAATGGGCTGCTGGCGACGGTGGTGGAGGCAGATACGATAGGGTCTTTTAAGAGACTCCTGGATGGGTACATGGAGCTTAGAAAAATAGAGGGCTATAGATAATCCTAGGTAATGTCACACGTAAGGACATGTTCTTATGCCTGTATTGTTCTGTAGGTTTTCTATGTCTCTATGTTTCTGCATTTTATTTGGGCAAAGCTATTTTGTGAACTGTTTGAAATGGTTTTTGATTTGTGAGAGTGTAATCTTCATGTGGACTTGTCAGTAGGTATGGATTTGGGGTTTGCACAGATTTAGTGGTGTGCTGTCGAATATGGGCGTGCACATGGACTTAGGTTGTATACAGATTTGTGGATGTCTTCGTAGTGCGGGTGCACACATATTTGGTGGTGCCTGCGGATCTGGAGGTGCTTCGACTATTTAATAATAAATGCACATCGTTCTTGCTATTTTCAAAGTGGAGGCAGCCATTTTGTGAAGTGTTTGAAATGTTTCTTCCTCTGGTATAATCTAATGTGCATGTAGATTGTCAGTAAATTGCGAATAGATTTGCGTATGCACACGAATTTCGGGCTTTTCACGGATTTGGAGCGTCTATGGATTTGGAAGTATGAGACATCTGAAGGTTGTTTTAGTTACAGGTACTTTAATAATTAATGCACGTTTAACTTTGTTCTTGCAATTTTTTAAGGTGGAGGCAGCCATTTTGTGAACTGTTTGAAATGATAAAATGATAATCTGGGACAATCTACTTTTCATGTGGGGGTGTTAGCGCATTGATCCGCATGGATTTGGGAATGCATGAAGACACGGTGACCAATAGGGCAGCCGAGTAGTGTTGCAGAACATAGGGATTTGGGAACACAGATTCACAATTACTTGAAAGTGGCGTCGCGTTGAAAACTTTTGTCACATTGGCCTTCATAAATCAAAGTACTGAGTACAGGAGATTGGGTGCTATGTTGAAGTTGTATAAGATGTTGTTGAGGGCTCATTTAGAGTAATCTGTGCAATTTGCTTTACCTGCCTGCAGGAAAAAATATCAATAAAATTGAAAGAGTGTAGAGAAAATTTACAATAAGTTTGTTTGGATTTGAGGACTAGAATTGCAGGGAAAGGATGAAATGGTTAGGTCTTTATTCCCTGGAATGTAGGAAAATGATGCGAGATTTCACAGAGGTATGCAAAATTGTAAGTGTTATCGGTAGAGTAAATGCAGGCAGGATTTTTCCACTGAGGTTGGTGAGATTGTCACTGGAGGTCACAGTGTAAGGGTGAAAGGTGAAATATTTAAAGGGAAATTGAGTGGGAATTTCTTCAATCATAGTGGGGTGCGGGCGGGGGGAGAGCTACCAGTAGGAGTGGTGGATGTGGGTTTGATTAAATTGAAGAGAAATTTGGATAAGCACATAGACGGGAGAGGTATTGAGGAATATGCTCCAGGTCGGTTATGGGACTCGGCAGAACAACAATTCGGTACGGACGAAACGGGAAAAAGGTTCTGTTTCTTTGTTATGGCGCTCTCTGATTCCAAATAAAGTGCAGCAGAAGCTAAATGCTTGCGTCTGTTGTGGAGAAAGAAGCGGAGTGCTTTAAGGCCTTCTTGGTGGTAGATGAAAATGTATCGGTACGGGATACCTATGATACCTATTAGACCTATAGGTATAATACCTATTATTAAAGTTGTTGAAGGGTTCGGGAGCATGTGAAGTTCGCGGAGCTAGATGGGAAGGGACTAAACCAAGGGGGACAAAATGAATTCGGGGTATACAGACACGAGTTCAGTCGGGAAGAAGCAGGCAGAGACAATGAGTCTATCCCTCCCCCCACCAACACACACACACACACACACGTTAGCAAAGCATTGAAAGAAAAGGTGGACACTATTGGAATTGACATTGGATTAGACCACCAGCATCATACCAGCCTCCTGCCGTCCTCTGGGAACGTCAGACTGTGAAGTTGGTGGGCTTGAATAGGTGGACATATCCATGGACCAATGGATGGGCTGTATTCCGGAGTAGTTCTTTGAATGACATCTGGTGTGGTCAATGAGTCGCCGGGAAGATGCTCTACAATGCCCCCCCCCCCCAACACGCTCCAACTCACACATATACACACACACACACACACACACACACATGTATAAACACAATACCACAATCTGGGAATTGCACTTGTCTGACGTAATCGGATTATGAATAACTGAAAAATCTTTATTTTAAAATCTGTTGAAATCTGTCCCTGTGGAGCCGCTAAGTGGCATTAAAACCCCCAGGTATGTGTTGCCTCAACATTTCTTTCCGAGAGGTCGCCTGTAGCACTGGGGGACAAATCACTGGTACAGAGAAAATGGCTGCATTGTTGGATAGGTATTTGAGTGTGCACAGAATATTGTACGTGTTCATTGCAGTCATTGGAGTTCCTGGTGAGTGAGTAGAGCGATTGATGTTTAGTATTGCTGTGTGTTAACCGGTCTGAACCTGTTTATGGTCATTTTACAAGCTTTCAACTTAATGATCATTGCACAAATATCCGACAGAGATATCGACCCGGTCAATTCAACATTTTGATTTTTCATAGTTAACGGCAAACGAAACTAATCCTCTGTCTTTCCTCGAACTGACGGGATCAAATCGAATATTGTTCTTGTCTTTAATGATACTTTGTTCAGAATTGTACCAGTGCTGGGGGACAGGCAGCTTTCCGGGAAGACCTGACTGGGCTGCAATGAATGGAAATTTAAAACCCTGGGAAGGGTTTACATTATAAAGTTCACTGGGAAGGGTTTACATTGGGAAGGTCACTGTTTCTGAGTTATTGAGCGGATTGAACCCCTAGTTCTGTGTCACGGTTCCCTGCAGTCTGTCACAATCGGGCCCCACTGCCTGTTGGTCATTAATTGGGTTTGATCACCTGAACCGGTGTCCACGGATCTGCCGACGTGTGTTATCGAATTGAACTGCGCTGTAGAATTAACCCATTAACGGAACCACCCAGTCTCTGGTAACTAAGTTGTTCCTGCTGTCTGTTTGAGACTCGTCCCAAATTGGGGTACCTTCGTCCTGAAGAAGGATCTCGCCCAAAACGTGAATTTGTTCAATTCCATGGAAGCTGCCTGACCTGCTGAGTTCCTCCAGTGTTTTGTGTGTGTTTCTCCCCTCTGTATCCCTTCTCGACCCCATCAGATGTTGAGCTTCCAAAGGCCCTGTCAGTCACGGTTAAATTAGTGAAAGCGGCCCCATCAGCGACGGGAATCGGGTAGAGCTCCGATCGTTGTTATTCACGCAGCTCGTTTTTTATCGCTGATGATTCCCACATATCGTCCTATCTCCTCAAATTTGCTGGTGAACGCAGCAGGCCAGGCAGCATCTCTAGGAAGAGGTACAGTCGACGTTTCGGGCCGAGACCCTTCGTCAGGACTAACTGAAGGAAGATCTAGAAAGAGATTTGAAAGTGGGAGGCTGAGGGGGAGATCCAAAACGATAGGAGAAGACAGGAGGGGGAGGGATGGAGCCAAGAGCTGGACAGGTGATTGGCAAAAGGGATATGAGAGGATCATGGGACAGGAGGCCCAGGGAGAAGGAAAAGGGGGGTGGGTGGGACCCAGAGGATGGGCTAGGGGTATAGTCAGACGGACAGAGGGAGAAAAAGGAGAGAGAGAGGGAAGGAATGTGTGTATATAAATAAATAACGGATGGGGTACGAGGGGGAGGTGGGGCATTAGTGGAAGTTAGAGAAGTCAATGTTCGTGCCATCAGGTCGGAGACTACCCAGACGGAATATAAGGTGTTGTTCTTCCAACCTGAGTGTGGCTTCATCTTTACAGTAGAGGAGGCCGTGGATAGACATATCAGAATGGGAATGGGATGTGGAATTAAAATATGTGGCCACTGGGAGAACCTGCTTTCTCCGGCGGACAGAGCGCAGGTGTTCAGCAAAACGATCCCCCAGTCTGCGTCGGGTCTCGCCAATATATAGAAGGCTACACCGGGAGCACCGGACGCAGTATATCACCCCAGCCGACTCACAGGTATCTTTACAGTAGAGAAAGCCACACTCAGGTTGTAGGAACAACACCTTATATTCCGTCTGGGTAGCCTCCAATCTGATGGCATGAACATTGACTTCTCTAACTTCCGCTAATGCCCCACCTCCCCCTCGTACCCCATCCGTTATTTAGTTATATACACACATTCTTTCTCTCTCTCTCCTTTTTCTCCCTCTGTCCCTCTGTCTATACCCCTTGCCCATCCTCTGGATTTTCCACCCTCCCCCTTTTCCTTCCCCCTGGGCCTCCTGTCCCATGATCCTCTCATATCCCTTTGGCCAATCAGCTGTCCAGCTCTTGGCTCCATCCCTACCCCTCCTGTCTTCTCCTATCATTTCGGATCTCCCCTGCCCCTCCCACTTTCGAATCTCTTACTAGCTCTTCCTTCAGTTAGTCCTGACGAAGGGTCTCGGCCAGAAACGTCGACTGTACTTCTTCCTAGAGGTGCTGCCTGGCCTGCTGCGTTCACCATCAAATTTAATGTGTGTTGCTTGAATTTCCAGCATCTGCAAAAATCCTCGTGTTATTTTCTTATCTCCACAGGTCAGGGACACTGTGGCTCCTGTCTGATGTTAGATTAACAGCCATTCACACTCTAGCACTCCTGATCTTTATCTGAAACACGATCCCGTGTTAATTTTCGGATTATATGTTCAGTAATTTCAGCCATACCCAGTACCTGTCCTCATCTCTCTCTCCTCTCTCTCTCTCTCTCTCTCTCTCTCTCTCTCTCTCTCTCTCTAGTGAATTTAGTAGCGATTGCGATCCTGTCTCGTGGAAAGTGCGGCCTCTCTACCTGCACCTCTCGCTACCTGGTGGCCATGGCAGCGGCCGATCTACTGACCGTTGTCACCCAGGTAATTTTGAATCAAATCAATTTGTATTACTTCCCGTGGAGTTTTCTGAGCATCACCCCAGTGTGCAGTGTTATTGATACAGTGAGATACATAGCCACAGACTGTTCTGTCTGATTCACCGTCACTTTCACCTTTGATCGGTTTGTCGCCATTTGCTGCCAGAAGCTGAAAATAAAATATTGCACCGGGAAAACCGCGACTGTGTTTCTAACAATAACCGGCGTACTGTTCTGTCTGAAAAATATTCCCCGATATTTCACATGGGAGCCCAAGGAGATCATGGAGAGTGTACCGTGGTTTTGTAAACTCATGGACAATGTTTTCATTGACTCCGGGTGGGTAGCATATGACTGGTTCGATACGGTTTTAACTCCATTCCTCCCTTTCGCTGGGATCCTGCTGTTCAACGCTCTGACAGTCAGACACATTTTAGTGACCAGTCGGGTTCGTAAGGGGCTGAAGGGTCAGAGCACGGGGGAGAACCGCAGTGACCCGGAGATGGAGAGCAGGAGGAGGTCTGTGGTTTTTCTCTTCACCCTCTCCGGCAGCTTCATCCTCCTGTGGCTAACACTGGTTGTAAATATCATATATTATCAGGTCTCAGGATTCGATTTCAATGATTCCGAATGGATATTTCACTACATCGGGATTTTACTGAGGGATTTCAGCTGCTGCATGAACACATTTATTTACGCGGTGACTCAGTCGAAATTCAGGGAGCAGATGATCAGCGCGGTGAAATATCCGTTCACCTCGGTGCTTCAGTACATTAAGAGAAAACGCGTTCTGAGCACAAGCCAGAGGCGGCCGGCGTGCCTCTAGTCCGGTCTCCACTGTGTGCGTGCGTGTGTGTGTGTTGGAGCAGGTGGGCGGGGGGCATTGCACAGCATCTTCCCGGCGACTTATTGACCACACCAGATGTCAGTCAAAGAACTACTCCGAATACAGCCCATCCATTGGTCCATGGATATGTCCATCTATTCCCATTCACGCCCAACAACCTCACAGTCTGACGTTCCCAGAGGACGGCAGGAGGCTGGTATGATGCTGCTGGTCTAATCCAATGTCAATTGCAATAGTGTCCACCTTTTCTTTGAATGCTTTGCTAACGTAAAGAAATAGAGCTGGATTTGGGCAAATGGCGGTTAACTCTCCAATTTAAATGCTCATACCCACCATCAATAGGATTGCAGAGAATTGGGTGGTGCGGAGAATTGGGAAATAAATCCCTTACTACTTCGATCTTCAAATGAAAGCTAAATTACACCGAAACGTAATGAAACACAATACTGTCAATTAAATTAAAGTCACTGCCGTAAATTAATAAAGTTTTTTGATGAAAATTATTACCCCGCAAAGATTGTAATGAAGACTGCGTTTGATTTCTTTCAACCTTATGTTGAATGTATGTGTTCAACTGCTTCACAATGACAAAACCTACAGGGACGAAAAAGATGGTTTCCAACAAGGTATAAGGAAAAAATTAAGCATCGTGTGCTCAGCCATGTCAGTATAATTTTTACCTTCTTGTTTTACCCCTTCTCCTACAATCCCAACTGTTTCGGTATTCTGTGAGAGTTTCTCCCCTTATGCCCATTATCCCAGCTGTCTTGCCAAAAGCCTCTAATTGTGAACCCTACCAACCCTCTCTCTTCCGATTATCTAAGTGAAGGTCTTTATCCGCAGTCGAACTTTTACCAGATTTTGTAGCTGAACACTCATCCCTGTCAACACCTCGATCTGCAGGAATCCATAAAAAGCTATCATGTAAACCAATATATTTGTATATGAAACGATGTTTGATTAGTTTCCAACAATAAACCGGACCTACTGCGTACAACGTTACATGAACAAATTTCACCCCCCCCCCCCACTTTAAGCCGAACATCATGGCACCAAATCTGCTGTATGTACTGATAAATTGTTCTTTATCATTACCTGTAATTCTGGCCCAAAAACAGCCACACTAATATTCCCAGTTGAACTATCTTTTGACCCAGCTGTAAAAACGAGTAACATTTGTACTAATTTTCCGTAATGTATTGCTAAACCAACAAAATCTCAGGCATAACAAATTCATTAGACTTTATTAAATCGTGTAAGCTAAAGTCAGCTAAATTCATGGGAAAAACAAAGTGGGTTAGAGACGCGACAGTGGGTCATATTGCATATTCATCTTCCAGTGTGATAAGAACCCAGCCACCCAAAACTAAAAGCCCTCTTCGTGTGATGTTCCCAACAGTCTTACAGCACACTTTATCAGCGTGACCATATATAACAATTACATCACAGAAACTGGTCATCTCGGCCCTCGTCCGTGCCGAACTCTTACTCTCACCTAGTCCCACCGACCTGCACTCAGCCCATAACCCTCCATTCCTTTCCTGTCCATATAGCTGTCCAATTTAACTTTAAATGACAATATCGAACCTGCCTCTACTACTTCTGCTGGAAGCTTGTTCCACACGGCTACCACTCTCTGAGTAAAGAAGTTCCCGCTCATGTTACCCCTAAACATTTTGTCCTTTAACTCTCAAATCATGTCCTCTTGTTTGAATCTCCCCTACTCTCAATGGAAAAAGCCTAAACACTTTATCTATCCTCCTCATAATTTTAAACACCTCTATCAAGTCCCCCCTCAACCTTCTATGCTCCAAGGAATAAAGACTCAACTTTTTCAACCTTTCTCTGTAACATAGGTGATGAAACCCTGGTAACCTTCTAGTAAATATTCTCTGTACTCTTTCTATTTTGTTGACATCTTTCCTATAATTCGGTGACCAGAACTGTACACAATACTCCAAATTTGGCCTCACCAATGCCTTGTGCAATTTCAACATTACATCCCAACTCCTAAACTCAATGCCCTGATTTATAAAGGCCAGCGTACCAAAAGCTTTCTTCACCACCCTATCCACATGAGATTACACCTTCAGGGAACTATGCACCATTATTCCTAGATCCCTCTGTTCTACTGCATTGTACAATACCAAAATGTAGCACCTCACATTTATCAGTATTAAACTCCATCTGCCATCTTTCAGCCCACTCTTCTAACTGGCCTAAATCTCTCTGCAAGCTTTGAAAACCTACTTCATTATCCACAACTCCGCCTATTTTAGTAGCATCTGCGTACTTAATAATCCAATTTACCACCCCATCATCCAGAAAGCAGTGACTCAGTCGAAATTCAGAGAGCAGGTGATCGGCTCGGTAAGATATCCGGTCAGTACGGTGCTTCAGTTCATTAACTAAACCACGTCCTAAGCACAAGGCAAAAGCGGCTACATTGTCTCCTCCCTTTCACTGCCTGACCTCGCAGATGTTATTCCCGGGTGGATTGTCCCAACGACCGACAATTCCGGAGATTAGCATTGTGTGGGAGAGGAGCAGGGCAAAACACCATCCTGGCGACTCAGTACTTCATTGGCCCACCAGGTGTCAGTCAAACAACATTTCCCACCCATTGGTCTGTGGATATATCCATCCATTTCCATTCACGCCCAGTTACCTCACAATCCGACGTTCTCAGAGCACGACAGGGGCCTAACCTAATGCTGGTTGGCTCATCCAATGTCATTCACACCAGTCTCCGCTTTCCCCTTAAATGATTGGCTAAAGAGAAGGTGGGGGAGTGGGACTAAATGGAAGAATGGATCAGCTCATGATAAAATGGCGGAGCAGACTCGACGGGCCGAATGGCCGACTTCTGCTCCTTTGTCTTATGGTCTTATGGTCTAAGTGAAGAAATAGGGTGTGGTTTTGGGTAAATGGTGGTTGACACTCCAACTTAAAGGTGCATTCCCACCACCAACTTGTCTGAAGTGTGGTGCAGAGAATTTGAAAATAAAACCCTTCCTGCATCCTTTTCTCCCCCAAATGAAAGCCAAGTTACCACAAAAACACTATAGATTGTAATTATTGAAAGATAAAGTTTTTAGATGAAAACTATCAGCCATCTTTCAACCATCTTTCAACGTGATATGCTGCTCACTGTAATAGTATGTGCTGATCTGTTTCATCTGTGGAATTCTCTGCCACAGGAAACAGTTGAGGCCAGTTCATTGGCTATATTTAAGAGGGAGTTAGATATGGCCCTTGTGGCTACGGGGGTCAGGGGGTATGGAGAGAAGGCTGTGGCGGGGTTCTGAGTTGGATGATCAGCCATGATCATAATAAATGGCGGTGCAGGCTCGAAGGGCCGAATGGCCTACTCCTGCACCTATTTTCTATGTTTTTATGTTTCTATAAGGACAAAACATACAAGACCCAGCATTATGCTTTCCAAAGAGATATAAGGAGTAATTAAGTGTAGCAAACCGAATTCTCAGTCGTGTCAATTTAATTCTTCCCATTCGTGTTTTACCCTCTTCTCCCAGAAACCCAACACTGTTATGTATTCTGTAAAGGTGTCTCCTTACGCCCATTCTCCCACAAGACTTTCCATTAGCCCCTAGTTGTTACCCATACCAACTCCTTAGCTTAATGGGAAGGTTAGTATCCAGAAATGAATTTTTAACAGCTTTTCTAGCTGAACAGTTAACCCGCTCATTCCGCTCAACAGCTCTGTGTGAAGGAACCCCAAAATGCCTTCACCCAGCTTCACCATTTCACATCCCCCTTTCCCTCTCTCATGTTATCTCTCCCATCTCCTCCCTTTGCCGCTCCTCGTTCCCCCTACTCCCTATTCTCTTTCTTCCATGGCCTTCATTCTCTTTCACCAATCAACCTCTCTGCTCTTTGCTTCCACTCCAAGCATCTGGTGTTCCGCTCTCCCCTTCACCCACCTTCCAAATGTCCTCCTCAGCTTTTTTTTAAAAATCCAGTCCTGCCTAATGGTTTCTGCCCGAAACATCGACTGTGCTTTTTTCCACAGATGCTGCCTGGCCTGCTGTGTTCCTCCAGCATCTTGTGTGTGCTGCTCGAATTTCCAGCATCTGCAGATTTTCGAGCAAGACACATCAAAGTTGCTGGTGAACGCAACAGGTCAGGGAGCATCTCTAGGAAGAGGTACAGTCGACCTCTTCAGGTCGAGACCCTTCGTCAGGACTAACTGAAGAAAGAGCTAGTAAGAGATTTGAAAGTTGGAGGAGGAGGGGGAGATCCAAAATGATAGGAGGAGACAGGAGGGGGAGGTATGGAGCCAAGAGCTGGACAGGTGATTGGCAAAGAGGATATGAGAGGATCATGGGACAGGAGGCCCAGGGAGAAGGAAGGGGGGCTGCGGGAACCCAGAGGATGGGCAAGGGGTATAGTCAGAGGGACAAAGGGAGAAAACAGAGAGTGAGGGAAAGAATATGTGTATAAAAATCAATAACGGATGGGGTACGAGGGGGAGATGGGGCATTAGTGGAAGTTAGAGAAGTCAATGTTCATTCCATCAGGTTGGAGGCTACCCAGACGGAATATAAGGTGTTGTTCCTCCAACCTGAGTGTGGCTTCATCTTTACAGTAGAGGAGGCCGTGGATAGACATATCGGAATGGGAATGGGACGTGGAATTAAAATGTGTGGCCACTGGGAGATCCTGCTTTCTCTGGCGGACAGAGCGTAGGTGTTCAGCAAAACGGTCTCCCAGTCTGCGTCGGGTCTCGCCAATATATAGAAGGCCACATCGGGAGCACCGGTCGCAGTATATCACCCCAGCCGACTCGCAGGTGAAGTGTCGCCTGTGATCTGCAGACCTGAAAATCTGCAGATTTTCTCTTGTTTGTGATATAAACCAATACTTTGTATATGAAATAACAGTCTGATGAGTTTCCAACAGTAATTCTGACCTCCTGTAGTAATGGCCTGTTTTTAGACTCATCAAAACCGAAAAGTAATCTGAACAAATTACAACTTTCATAAACAAATTTCCTCCACCCACTGTAAGCCTAAAATTATGCCAACCAGTTCTGCTGTCTATACTGTAAATGGTTTTTAAGTTGTTTATTTATCAATACCTGTAATTCAGGCACAAAAACAGACACGTCAACATTCCTTCTTAAATTATATTTTGATCCATTTGCAAAAGCGGTTAACATTCCACAATAATCGTCCTTAATATACTGATAAATCAACAGACTCTCAGGCATAACAAAATCTTTAAACTTTATTAAATCATGTAAGATAAAATCAACTAAGGTCATTTGAAAAAAACAAGGTGGGATTACAGAACACGGCAGTAGGGCACATTGCATAACCCGACAATCCCATGTCTCTAGTAGGGTTAGGGTTAGGGTTAGGGTTATCCAGTTTTGGCCGTTCTATTAGTTTTGAGCTTCACGATTAGACCATAAGACCATAAGGCAAAGGAGCAGAAGTCGGCCATTCGGCCCGTCGACCCTGCTTCGTCATTTTATCATGAGCTGATCCATCCTCCCATTTAGTCCCACTTCCCTGCCCTCTCACCATAACCTTTGATGCCCTGACTACTCAGATACCTATCAATCTCTGCCTTAAATGCACCCAATGACTTGGCCTCCACTGCTGCCCGTGGCAACAAATTCCATAGATTCACCACCCTCTGAAAAAAATTCTTCGCATCTCTGTTTTGAATGGGCGCCTTTCAATCCTTAAGTCATGCCCTCTCGTACTAGACTCCCCCATCATGGGAAACAACTTTGCCACATCCACCCTGTCCATTGTTTTCAACATTCGAAATGTTTCTATGAGGTCTCCCCTCATTCTTCTAAACTCCAAGGAATACAGTCCAAGAGCGGACAAACGTTCCTCATATGTTAACCCTCTCATTCCCAGAATCATTCTAGTGAATCTTCTCTGGACCTTCTCCAACTTCAGCACATCCTTTCTTAAATAAGGAGAACAAAACTGCCCACGGTACTCCAAGTGAGGTCTCACCAGCGCCTTATAGAGCCTCAACATCACATCCCTGCTTCTATACTCTATCCATCTAGAAATGAATGCCAACATTGCATTCGCCTTCTTCACTACTGACTCAACCTGGAGGTTAACTTTAAGGGTATCCTGTACGAGGACTCCCAAGTCCCGTTGCATCTCAGAACTTTGAATTCTTTCCCCATTTAAATAATAGTCTGCCGGTTTATTTTTTCTGCCAAAGTGCATAACCATACACTTTCCAACACTGTATTTCATTTGCCACTTTTTTGCCTATTCTTCCAATCTATTCAAGTCTCTCTGCAGACTCTCTGTTTCCTCAGCACTACCGGCCCCTCCAGCTATCTTTGTGTCATCAGCAAACTTAGGCACAAAGCCAAATATTCCATAATTCAAATCGTTGATGTACAACGTAAGAAGAAGGGGCCCCAACACGGACCCCTGTGGAACAGCACTGGTAACCGGCAGCCAACCAGAATAGGATCCCTTTATTCCCACTCTCTGTTTCCTGGCAATCAGCCAACGCCCTATTCAGGTATTTAGCTTTCCCGTAATTCCATGGGCTCTTATCTTGTTAAGCAGCCTCATGTATGGCACCTTGTCAAAGGCCTTCTGAACATCCAAGTATACAACATCTACTGCATCTCCCTTGTCTAGCCTACTGGTAATTTCCTCAAAAAATTGTAACCTCATCCTTCACAATCGACTCCAACAACTTTCCAACCACCGATGCCAAGCTAACAGATCAAAATTTCCTTTTTGCTTCCTTGTCCCCTTCTTAAATAGCGGAGTGACATTTGCAATCTTCCAGTCCTCCAGAACCATGCCAGAATCTATCGACTTTTGAAAGATCATCGCTAATGCCTGCGCAATCTCCACAGCTACTTCCTTCAGAACACGAGGGTGCATTCCTTCTGGGCCGGGAGATTTATCTACTATTCAGCTTCCTGAATACATTCTCTGTCGTAATTGTGACCGCGCACACTTCTTTTCCCTGCCACCCTTGAGTGTCCTGTATACAGCAGATGTCTTCCTCAGTGAAGACTGATGCAAAATACTCGTTGAGTTCGTCTGCCATCTCCTAATCTCCCATTACAATTCCACCAGCATCATTTTCTATCGGTCCTCTATCTACACTCACCTGTTTTTGACTCCTTATATACTTGAAAAAGCTTTTAGTATCGTCTTTGAAATTATTTGCTAGCTTCCTTTCATAGTGCATCTTTTCCCTCTTAATGACTTTCTTAGTTTCCTTTTGTAAGCTTTTAAAAACTTCCCAATCATCTGTCTTCCCACTAATTTTTGCTTCCTTGTATGCCTTCTCATCTGCTTTAACTTTGGCTTTGACTTCTTTTGTCAGCCACGGTTGCATCCCTTTTCCATTCGAAAATTTATTTTTTTTTTGGAATATATCTGTCTTGCACCTTCCTCACTTCTCGCATAAACTCCAGCCACTGCTGCTCTGCCGTCTTTCCTGCCAGTGTCTCTTTCCAGTCAACTTTGGTCAATTCCTCTCTCATGCCACTGTAATTTCCTTTATTCCACTGAAATACCGACACATCGGATTTCGGCTTCTCTTTTTCAAGTTTCACAGTGAACTCAATCATGTTACGATCACTGTCCCCTAAAGGTTCCTTCACCTCAATCTCTCTAATCACCTCCGGTTCATTACACAATACCCAATCCAGTACAGCCGATCCCCTAGTGGGATCAACAACAAGCTGTTCCAAAAAGCCATCTCGCAGACATTCTACAAATTCTCTTCTTGAGATCCAGTGCTGACCCGATTTTCCCAATCCACTCACACGTTAAAATCCCCCACAATTATCATAACACTGCCCTTCTGACAAGCCTTTTCTATTTCCTGTTGTAATTTGTAGTCCACATCCCTGCAGCTGTTTGGAGGCCTGTAAATAACTGCCATCAGGGTCCTTTTACCCCTGCGATTTCTTAGCTCAATCAATTTAAGATTCTGCACCTTCCGATCCTATGTCACCTCTTTCTAATGATTTGATATAATTTCTGACCAATAAAGCCACGCCTCCCCCTCTGCCTACCTGCCTCTACTTCCGATACACCGTGTATCCTTGGACGTTCAGCTCCCAGAGACATGCATTCCTTAGCCACGTCTCAGTGATGGCCACAACATCATACCTGCCAATCTGTAGCTGTACGACAAGATCATCCACCTTATTCCTCATGCTGCGTGCATTGAAGTATAACACCTTAAGACTAGTATTTGGTACTTTTTGCTTTGATTGCACTGCAGCTCATCCCAATGGCTGCAAATTTGCCCCATCACCTGCCTGTCTTTCCTGACATCTTTACTGCTCACTATCTTAGATTTGTTTCTGTTTTCCCCCTCCTTTGTTCTATCACTCCAGTTCCCATCTCTCTGCCAAATCAGTTTAAACCCTCCCTAACAGCTCTATTAAACTTATTCAGCTTATAGTCCATCCAGATGCCTGAAAATCTTACCGTTGACATCTCAAGAGTTTGATCAAGTGAGGTTTTATTAATCCTATTCGTGAAACACATAACTTGTGTTCCAGGTACTGAAGCTTAAATCCGCGTCCATTTGGCTATTGTTTGACCTTCCAGTACATCAGGGTATTCACTGAGAACCTTAAACTTACATTGTTTAACATCTTCATTTCAATTATCTTGATTGTGAATCGCAGCAAATGACGCAGTCAGTAACTCAACCTACCTATTTCAGTGACAACCTGATAAATCAATACTAGAATATATTACCCCTACGAATCCTCCATTCTCCATTCTCTTTATTATTCCCCAGACATCTTCAAGTTTTGTATCCCTTCCAGTATTATTGCAATATGATGTCTGTGAAACCGTTTTCTCAACTTTCGCCACTTTCCTCACCAGGGCTTGCACCCTTTTATACGTAATTCGATCACTCGGACACTGACACTTAACTTTGTCATAAGGAGGCGTTGGGAGCAGACCTAAATGCAAAACACAGACACTGAAGGACTAGGAACAGGACTAGGTTTGACAAGAAAACAAGGGACGAAACGACGCTGGACATTGACGCAGGCCCTGGACGAGACTATGATTCAGATTCCAGCCTTCTATCCCTTCTGTCAATCAACTTTCCAGCTCTTAGCTCCATCCCTCCCCCTCCTGTCCTCTCCTATCATTTCGGATCTCCCCCTCCCCCTCCCACTTCTCTTACTATCTCTTCTTTCAGTTAGTCCTGACGAAGGGTCTCGGCCCGAAACGTCGACTGTACCTCTTCCTATAGATGCCGCCTGGCCTGCTGCGTCCTACCAGCATTTTGTGTGCGTTGCTTAAATTTCCAGCATCTGCAGATTTCCTCGTGTTTTCTTTCTAGGATTCAGGGCCTGGGCTAGGACTAGGGCTAGAAGCACGGGACCCAGACGTGGAACTAGGAACAAGGAGCTCTGCATCCAGAGTCTGGACAAGGACCCGGAACCTGGGTCTTGGTTGAGACTCGGAGCCTGCGTCCAGCCTTGGAACCGGAACCCGGGTCTAGGCTAGGACTCGGGACTAAGAACTTGGCAACAACTCATAACTAGGAACTTGGCAAGGACTCGGGAATAGGATCTTGGCAAGGACAGGACGTGGCTACAGGACAGGACAAGGTACCCCAGCACAAGACGAGGAATCTCCAGCACCGGGCTGGGCGAGGAATTCCTGGGCTGGGAGAGGTACCAGCACTAGATGAGGACACGAAGCTCAGATTTGGATAGGACTGGAACACAGTGCCTGGACTTTGTCTTGGAACACAGGAGCACAGAGCGTTGGACGTGCAGTTGATGCTCAGAGCCTTGGACGTAGACTGGACGGGGTACTCCAGGGCAGGGCGAGGTACTCCAAGGCAGGGCGAGGCTCTTGGACTAGTTTGGCTCGGTTCTTGGTCTCGGCTTGGTTAGGCTCTTGGGTACGGAACCGGGAATCCTCCTTAGAGCGCAGGGCTGGGACCCTTTCTAGGACAAAGGGCTGGGACCCTTTCTTGGACGCAGGACCGGGATCCTTTCTAGGACGCAGTGCCGGGATGCCTACCGAGGTAAACTGCCGAAGATTCGGATGGGGACGATGCAGCACAGGACGAGGAATCTCCAGCACCGAGCTGGGCGAGGAACCTCCAGCACAGGACGAGGAATCTCCAGCACCGAGCCGGGCGGGGTACTCCTGGGCTGGGCGAGGAACTGCTGGGCTGGGCGAGGCACATGTATGGGACGAGAACACGAAGCCTTGACTTGGACAGGACTGGAACACGGCGCCTGGAACTTGGAACACAGGAACACAGAACACAGAGCCGGGACCCCTCCTTGGGAACAGGACCTACTGCCAGCACTCGTACGCAGAACACAGAGACAAAACCCTTCCTAGGGAACAGGACTAGGGCCGGAACTCTTCCTTGACATGGACACTAAACACAGGGGCACAAAGAGACAGTTCCAAACTCAACGATAGATAGTTACTTATCTTGGCGTGGCAAGGCTCCGGTCTCACTCCGGCTGTTGCACTAGGTGGCGATACAGGCGTGGACGCAGGGGAGCTTGCAGGCAAAGGTAATAGACGAAGGCAAGGTTGCAGGCGAAAATAACAGACGAAGATTACAGACGAAGGTTGGTGCCGAAGTAACTGTTGAGATAAACTGCCGAAGGATTCGGATGGGGACGATTCAGCAGAGGACGAGGAATCTCCAGCAGAAGACTCCTCCTTGGAGTACCTCCTCCTGCCCTGGAGAACCTCGCTCAGCCCGGTGCTGGAGATTTCTCGTCCTGTACTGGGATACCTCATCCTGTTCTGGAGTACCTCGTCCTGTCCTTGCCAAGATCCTAGTCCCGAGCCCTTGCCAAGATCCTAGTCCCAAGTCCTAGCCCAGACCCGGGCTCCAGTTACAGGTTAAGACCCAGGTTCCGAGTCCCAAGCAAGACCCAAGTTCCGGGTATTTGTCCAGACTCTGGTTCCAGAGTTCCGAGTTCCTAGTCCAGGCTCCTTGTTCCTAGTTCCATGTCCGCGTCCCGAGCTTCTAGCCCAGGCCCTGAATCCTATTCTCGTCCAGGGCCTGTGTCAATGTCCAGCATTGTTCTTTCCCTTGCTTTCTTGTCAAACCTAGTCCTGTTCCTAGTACTTCAGTGTCTATGTCTTGCATTTGGGTCCGCTCCCAATGCCTCCTTATGACAGAACAGCCCAGCCGCAAATCTTTGGTTTACAGAGGCATTTATGTGCCAGCCCGAAATGAGAATCAGGTGCCTCAATTAAGGCACAAAACAGAACAAGGGAGAAAACAGGAAAAACCGGAGCAAAGATCGATGGACTGGACCGTGAACCAGAATCCGGATATCACGGACCGGACCATGACAAACTGTTGAATCAAGTTTTCATCCTACAAGTGCCTCTCACGCCTAATAGCAATATAATCCAGCACAGAAAAAAAACGTAAATGTGCGAGCAACCAGGTTTCCAGAATATATACATAATCGCGAGGATTTGACAAATAAACTTCTTCATGTCTTGACCATTAGAAATCAGGTTTTTCTTATGCCACTGCAATATTTTAATCCCATTATGTTCCTTCACAAGTAGACTGGGATACAGATAGGTCACCCATCAGAACTTTACTTAAAGTTTCATTTACCAGTTAAACCAATTATTGCAGCTTCCACAATAATTTTAATTTCCTTAAGTACGACTAGATGACTGAGCAGTACAATTCACCACATGAACATCTTATAAACATCACAAACTTAATTTTATCCATTAGTAAAGTAGATTGAATAAGAGAACTGCGCTACTGACAAATATCCACTGATTTCACAGTTTGTTCTCTGACTGTTTTGTGAACTGTTTGAAATTATTCTTGCTCTGGGATAATCTGATGTGCATGCGAGTGTTTCCGTGGTTTTAGGGTACGGACATATTTGGGGCTACACCTGGATTTAGGGGAGCACATGGATTTGGGTGTTGGTTGATTTGGGGCACACACTGGTTTGGGGGCCGCATGCAGATTTTGAGGTGTACACGGTTTTGGGGGTAAACTTGCATTCGGGGGGGTGTACGGATTGGATATGTCAGTGATTTGAGGGTGTTCACTGATTAGTAGTGTGCATGCGGATTGGGGGTGCCCACCGATTTGGGGCAGTGCACGGATCCCGGAGCATTGGTGGGATTGGGGATGCAGAGATTTCGGTGTGTCAGCAGAACTGGAGGTATATTGAATCTCAAGATTGTTTATACATACTTTAATAATAAATGCACTTCAAACTTTGAACTTTGAACTTTTGAACATATTTTTTTAAGGAAGAAGGCAACTGTTTGCCTGTTGTTTTCCACAAGCATTTTGTGTGTCTTGCTTGAATTTCCAGCATCTGCAGATTTTCTCGTGTTTGTAGCTGTTTTGCGAGCTGTTTGAAATTATTCTTGCATAGACTGGGGACTCACACAGATTTGAGGATGTGTGTAGATTTGAGGGTGTCAGTGGACTTGGGAGAGATCACTGATTTGGCCTTGCACAGATACAGGGGTTTGTCGGCATATATGTGGCACACACGGATTCGGGGTCTCTAAGGATTTGGGGGTTCACAGAGAATTGGGGATGTGCGCAGATTTAGGAGCTTGTCGGTGAATATGAGGGTGAACAGGGATGTGGGGTGCGCACGGATTTTAGTGCATCGGCAGATTTGGGAATACACACAGATTTCGGTGTGTCCGGTGAATCCGGAGATGTGTTGAATCTCAAGGTTGCTTCATTTATAGATGCACATTCGAAGTTTGAAAAAAGATTTGGGGTGCACACAGCTTTGGGAGTGCATACAGATTTGGGGGTTGCATTACAAATTTGGGGTGCATGCGGACTTGGGGATGCACTTAGATTTCAGGGCGTCTCATGTGCATGTGGGCTGGAGATGTACTTTGGAGGTGTTCACGGATTTGGGGTGCACACAAAATTGGGGATGTGCTCAGATTTAGCAATTTGTCGGTGAATCCATATGTGAGTGCACATGGTTTTGGAGAGTCTTGCTCTGGGATAATCTAATGCGCATGTTGGGGTGTCAGCTGGATTAGGGTGTGCACTGATTTGGGGGTTAACCCAGACGGTGCGCACTGAAATGGGGATTGCACAGATACGGAGGTGTGTTGCTTGCTTTGGGGTGCGCCATTATTGCGGATGTCAGTGGATGTGTGGGTGCACATGAATTTGCGGGCGCACGATAGCTTGCGGGTTGCATGAGGTTTGTGTGTTTGCATGTATTTATACGTGTTGGTGGAATTAGTTTTGCTGTGTGGGTAGATTTTGGAGTGCACACGGATGTGGGAGCGTCGGTAGATTTAGGGGTGTTGTTGGATTTGGGGGGTGATGAATTTCAAGGCTATTTCATTCATAAATAATATTGAATACACTTTGAAATTTGAACTTTATTCCTGCTATTTTGAAACATCATTGGGGGCAGCCATTTTGTGACTGATATGATCTTTACTCGGGATAATCTAATGTGCATGTGGGGGTGCGCATGGAACTGGGGATGTGCGGAGATTTGGGAATGTCAGCAGACTTGGGAGCAATCACTGACTTGGCGATGCACTTGGACTTGGGGTTTGTCAGTGTGAACGTGGGCACACATGGATTTAGGGTGACTGTGGATTTGGGCTGCACACGGATTTGGGGATGTACGCGGAAGTAGGAGTTTGTTGGAGAATATGGGAGTGCACAGGGAATTGGGATCTACGCAGTTGCCGGAGTGTGTCGGTTGAACATGGGGTATCTGTGGATTCAGGGGTGCATCCGGATTTGGGTTTGCGCCTAGATTTGAGTCTGTCGGCAGATTTGGGGCTGCACAAGGATTCTGGATTGTCAGTGAATTTGGTGGTGCACTCGTCTTTTGGAGTGCACACGGATTTGGGGATGTGCGCAATTTAGAGATGCGTCAGCAAAGGCGTGGGCGTGCACGGATTTGGGGATGGATGTCGCTTGCTTTGGCGGGGCACACTTTTTTAGGTGTGCAAGCGGATTTGGAGATGCACAATGATTTGGATGTGCCCACGGTTTTGGAGTTGCGCACAGATTTGGAGATTTGGGTGTGCACACGGATTTGGGGAGGTAGTTGGATTTCAGAGTGTCTGTGAACTTCGAACTCCATTCTTGTTATTTTTAAGGTGGAAGCAGCCATTTTATGAACTATTCGAAATTATCTTTGCTCTTGGATAATCTAACGTGGATGTGGGGGTGTCAGCGGGTGTGGGGGTGCACACGGATTTGTGGGTGTTGGTGGATTTTGGGGGTGACTTATCTTCATTTCTAGATACTTCAATATTGCACTTTGAAATTTGAAACTTTTTCTTGCTCTGCATTTAATGTGGAGGCAGATTTTTTGTGAACTGATCCAAAGGATTTGGGGTGCACACAAATTTGGGGATGTGCGCAAGTTTAGGGTAACATTGGCGAATATGTGTGTGCACTCTCATATTAGGTTGCACACGGATTTAGTGATGTGTAAGGGTTTAGGGATATGGGAACATTTAGTGGCGTGTCAGCGAACATGGGGGTTTTAGCGGATTTGGGGATGCACAGGTTGGACATGCGGATTTGGGGTTACACACAGAGTTGGAGGCTCCACTGATCTGGGCTGCACACAGATTTTGGGAAGTATCTGGATTTGAGTTGTGCACATATGTTGGGGTTCTCACAGATTTGGAGATGTGACTAATCTCAAGAGTGATTCATTTAAAGATACTTTAGTAATAAGTACATTCCGAAATTTAAAATCTGTTCTTGCTTGTTTAAGGTAGATGCAGCTACTTTATGAACTATTGAAATCATTTTCGCTCTGGGATCATCTAACGTGCATGGGGTGTCAGTAGGCTTGGGGTGCTCACTGATTTGGTGGTTCACAGACTTGACGCGCACTGAATTGGGGATTGTAGAGATTCAGAGGTATGTCAACGGATATGTGGGATAATGCCGATTTGAGGGTGTCAGTTGCCTCTTGGGTGCACCGTTATTTGTGGATGTCAGTGGATTTGGTGATGTACAGTTATTTAGGGGAGGTTGATGGCTTTGGGGGAGTACACGCGAATTTGAAATTGAGCACAGATTTAGGAATGTTGGTAGATTTAGGGGTGTTGGTGGATTTGGGGAGTGATGAATTGCAAGGTTGTTTTATTTTTGCATAATTTAGTAATAACTACACTTTGAACATTGAACTTTATTTTTGCTATCATTTGAGGGTTATCTGGCAGCTATTTTGTAAGTGTTTGAAATTATTTTTGCTCTGGGGTTTCTAATATGCAAGTAGGAGTGCGCACAGATTTGGGAGTGCACATAGATTTGGAGATGTTTATAGCTTTAGGGGAGCATTGGCGAATATGGCCATACACTCGGAATTCGGGTAGCAAACGGTTTTAATGTTGCGTGTGGATTTGGGGATGTGAGCAGGTTTAGTAGCGTGTGAGCAAACATGGTCGATTTGGGGCTGCATACAGATTCGGGGACAGCGCAAGATTTGGGAGGGCACGCGGACTGAGGGATGTGTGTGTGTGAATTTGAGGGTGAAAACTGATCTGGGGGTTTCATGGCATATTTGGGGGTGCACACAGTTTCTGGGATGCACATGGATTTAGTGATGCATAGGGATTTGCGGTTGCAGATAGCGTGTTGGTGGAATTGAGTATACAGTCTGATTTTGGGGTGTCTTTGAATTTTGAACGTTGTTCTTGCTAACTGATAGTCAGAGGCTTTTTCCCAGGGCTGAAGTGGCTAACACGAGAGGACACAGTTTTAAGGTACTTGGAAATAGGTATAGAGGAGATGTCAGGGGTATGTTTTTTACGCAGAGTGGTGAGTGCGTGGAATGGGCTGCTGGTGATGGTGGTGGAGGCAGGAACGATAGGGTCTTTTAAGAGACTCCTGGATAGGTACATGGACCTTAGAAAAGTTGAGGACTATGGGTAACCCTAGGTAATTTCTCAGGTAAGGACATGTTCGGCACAGCAATGTGGGCCGAAGGGCCTATATTATGCTGTGGGTTTTCTATGTCTCTATGTTTCTGCATTTTAATTGGACAAAGCTATTTTTTGAACTGTTTGAAAATGGTTTTTTATTTGTGATAGTGTAATCTGCACGTGGGCTTGTCAGCAGGTATGGGGGTGCACATGGATTTAGGAATGTGTATAGAGTTGTGGATGTCTTCGGAGTGCAGGTGCAAACATATTTGGCGGTGCCTGCGGATTTGGAGGTGCTTCGAATATCGAGGTCGATTCATTTGTGGATTCTTTAATAATGAATGCACGTTGTTCTTGCTATTTTCAAAGTGGAGGCAGCCATTTTGTGAAATGTTTGAAATGTTTCTTCCTCTGGTATAATCCAATTCTCATGTCGGGTTGTCAGTAAGTTGTGAGTAGATTTGCGGATGCCCACGAATTTCGGGCTTTTCACGGATTTGGAGTGTCTGAGGATTTGGAAGTATGAGGAATTTCAGGGTTGTTTTAATTACAGGTACTTTATTAATTAATGTACGTTTATCTTAGTTCTTGCAATTTTTTAAGGTGGAGGCAGCCAATTTGTGAACTGTTTGAAATGATATAATGATAATCTAGGACAATCTAATTTCCATGTGGGGTGTGCCAGAGGTTTGATGCGCATGTATTTGGAGGTGCATGAAGACACGGCGACCAATAGGGCTCCGAGGAGTGTTGCAGAACAGAGGGATCTGGGAACACAGATTCACAATTACTTGAAAGTGGTGTCGTGTAGAAAACTTTTGTCACATTGGCATTCATAAATCAAAGTACCAGGAGAAAGTACCATAAATCAGGAGACTGGGTGCTATGTTGAAGTTGTATAAGATGTTGTTGAGGGTTCATTTGGAGTAATCTCTGCAATTTGCGTTACCTGCCTGCTGAAAAAAATATCAATAAAGTTGAAAGAGTGCAGAGAAAATTGACAATACGTTTGCTGGGACTTGAGGACATAAGTTGCAGGGAAAGGTTGAAAAGGTTAGGACTTTATTCCCTGGAAGGTAGGAAAATGATGGAGGATTCCACAGAGATATACAAAAATATGAGTGTTATTGGTAGAGTAAATGCAGGCAGGATTTTTCCACTGAGGTTGGTGAAACTGTCACTGGAAGTCAAAGTGTAAGGGTGAAAGGTGAAATATTTAAGGGGAACCTGAATGGGAATTTCTTCACTCAGAGTGGGGTGCAGGCATGGGGAAAAGCTGCCAGTAGCAGTGGTGGATGTGGGTTTGATTACATTGAAGAGAAGTTTGGGTAAGTACATAGACGGGAGGTGAATTGAGGACTATGCTCCAGGTCGGTTATGGGACTCGGCAGAATAACAATTCGATGCGGACGAAATGGCAAAAGGTTCTGCTTCTTTGTTATGGTGCTCTGATTCCAAATAAAGTATCGTTGAAGCTGAACTGGTTGGATGTGCTGTCGAGAAAGAAGCGGAGTGCCTTAAGACCTTCTTGGGACAGAGGTGTAGAGTTACTGGATATCCATGGTCAAAATAATCCATGGCAATCAGGACCAGGGATTATTAAAGTTGCTGAAGAGTTCGGGAGCATGTGCAGTTCGTGGAGTTAAATGGGAAGGGACTGAACCAAGGGGGACAAAATGAATTCGGGGTATACAGACACGAGTTCAGTCGGCAAGAAGCAGGCAGAGACAATGGGTCTATCCCTACCCCACGAGTGCACCCCCCCCCCACACACACACACAGATAGAATGACAAACACTGACAGAAAAACACATACACAGACACAAGCACAAACACACATACATGTATAAGCACAACAATACAGTCGATCACCCAGGGAATTGCACTTTTCTGACGTAATCGGTTTATAAATAACTGGAAAATTTTTATTTTTAAATCTGTTGAAATCTGTCCCTGTGGAGTCGCTAAAAGGTATTAAAACCCCAGGCATGTTCTGCCTCAACATTTCTGTCCCAGAGGTCGCCTGTAGCACTGGGGGACAAATCACTGGTACAGAGAAAATGGCTGCATTGTTGGATAGGTATTTGAGTGTGCACAGAATATTGTACGTGTTCATTGCCGTCGTTGGAGTTCCTGGTGAGTGAGTAGAGCAATTGATGTTTAGTACTTCTGTGTGTTAACCGGTCTGAACCTGTTTATGGTCATTTTACAAGCTTTCAACTTAATGATCATTGCACAAATATCCGACAGAGATATCGACCCTGTCAATTCAACATTCTGATTTTTCTTTTGCTTTTTAAATCTTTTTATTAATTATTATTGAAAATCAACAACAGAGAAAAAATACATCAAAATAATCAAGGTAACATATCCATACGTAGAGTAAAAGTTAAACTATCAACCAGGCTAAACAGTATATCAATAATAATCAAAAACAAAGCATTAAAGCTTTTTTTATGGAAAAAAGGAAAGAAGGGAAAAAAAGCACCCCTACTAACTAAAACAGAGAAGAACCCTAATAACAAAAAAAGGGGAAAAACCCCATTTGGAGCACAACCAAATGGGGTTAAAGACATCAAACCGCCAACCAAACCCATATAACCAAGCATCAGAAAAGGACCATCTTTATTAACTCAAGTCAAATGATAATAATGGACCAAAAAAAACCCCCACCTTTTCTCGAAGTCAAATCTAGGATCAAAAGTTCGACTTCTAATTTTTTCCAAACTAAGACATAACATCACCTCTAGGATCAAAAGTTCGACTTCTAATTTTTTCCAAACTGAGACATAACATCACCTGAGAGAACCATTGTATCAAAGTGGGAGCAGAGGCATCTTTCCATTTTAGTAAAATAGCCCTTCTAGCCAATAATGTGACAAATGCAATTACATATTGGTCAGATATAGAAACACCGTGAATATGTTGAGGAATTACACCAAACAAAACTGTCAATTTATTAGGTTGTAAATTGATTCTTAAAGCTTTAGAGATTATAGAAAAAATAGATTTCCAAAATTGTTTCAATACAGAACACGACCAAAGCATATGTGTCAATGCAGCTATCTCAGTTTTGCATCTATCACACTGACTACTTACATTAGGAAAAATTTTAGACATATTCTTATATTCACATTTTTTGCAATATCTCCAGGTCAGACATTTTTTACAAGAATATTTAAGTAATTGTCCATATATACAAGATTCTGACCTGTTAGACATTATTTTAAAAATGAACCCTTTAGTGAAAGCCTTTACTGGGAACATTTATGATTTACAATTACAACAGGACAATTATCCTTTACTTAAGATCAAGCAAGATTGGAAAGAGAGCTTAATATGACCTTGATAACAGAGGATTGGTTGCGAATTTTGAAGCTGGTTAACTCTTCTTCGATTTGTGCCAGTCATTCTCTAATTCAATTTAAAATTGTACATCGTTATTATTTGACATTCTGATTTTTCAGAATTAATGGCAAACGAAACGAATCCTCTGTCTCTCCTCGAACTGACGGGATCAAATCGAACGTTGTTCTTGTCTTTAATGATACTTTGTTCAGATTTGTACCAGTGCTGGAGACAGGCAGCTTTCCGGGAAGGGCTGACTGGGAGGCAATGAATGGGAATTTAAAACCCTGGGAAGGGTATACTTTATAAAGTTCACTGGGAAGGGTTTACGTTGGGAAGTTCACTGTTTCTGAGTTATTGAGCGGATTGAATCCCCAGTTCTGTGTCACGGTTCCCTGTAGTCTGTCACAGTCGGATCCCACTACTTGTTGGTCATTAATTGGGTTTCATCAACTGAACCAGTGTCCACGGATCTGCCGAACTGCGCTGTAGAATTAATCCATTAACGGAACCACCCAGTCTCTGGTAACTAAGTTGTTCCTGCTGTCTGTTTGAGACTCGTCCCAAATTGGGGTACCTTCGTCCTGAAGAAGGATCTCGCCCAGAACGTGAGTTTGTTCAATTCCATGGATGCTGCCTGACCTGCTGAGTTCCTCCAGGGCTTTGTGTGTGTCTCTCCCCTCTGTATCCCGTCTCGACCACATTAGGTGCTGAGTTTCCAGAGGCCTGGTCAGTCATGGTTAAATCAGTCAAACCGGCCCCATTAGCGACGGGAATCGGGTAGAGAGCTCCGATCGTTGTTGCTCGTGCAGCTCGTTTTTATCGCTGATGATTTCCCACACCGTCTTATCTCCACACTGAAGCCGGCAGGTCAGGGGCACTGTGGCTCCAGTATGATGTTAGATTAGCAGCCGTTCACACTCGAGCACTCCTGATCTTCAGCTGAAACCCGAGCCCGTGTTAATTTTCGGATTATATGTTCAGTCATTTCAGCCATGAAATCTCTCTTCTCTCTCTCTCTCTCTCCCTCTCTCTCCCTCTCCCTCTCCCTCTCCCTCTCCCTCTCCCTCTCCCTCTCCCTCTCCCTCTCCCTCTCCCTCTCCCTCTCCTTCTCCCTCTCCCTCTCCCTCTCCCTCTCCCTCCCTCTCTCTCTCTCTCTCTCTCTAGTGAATTTAGTAGCGATTGCGATCCTGTCTCGTGGAAAGTGCGGCCTCTCTACCTGCACCTCTCTCTACCTGGTGGCCATGGCAGCGGCCGATCTACTGACCGTTGTCACCCAGGTAATTTTGAATCAAATCAATTTGTATTACTTCCCGTGGAGTTTTCTGAGCATCACCCCAGTGTGCAGTGTTATTGATACAGTGAGATACATAGCCACAGACTGTTCTGTCTGGTTCACCGTCACTTTCACCTTTGATCGGTTTGTCGCCATTTGCTGTCAGAAGCTGAAAGTAAAATACTGCACCAGGAAAACCGCGACTGTGTTTCTAACAATAACCAGTGTACTGTTCTGCCTGAAAAATATTCCCCGATATTTCACATGGGAGCCCGATGAGATCATCGACAGTGTACCGTGGTTCTGTGATCTCATGGACAATGTTTTCACTGACCCCGGGTGGGTAGCCTATGACTGGCTCGACTCGGTTTTATCACCGTTCCTGCCTTTCGCTGGGATCCTGCTGCTCAACGCTCTGACAGTCAGGCACATTTTAGTGACCAGTCGGGTCCGTAAGGGGCTGAAGGGCCAGAGCACGGGGGGAAACTGCAGTGACCCGGAGATGGAGAGCAGGAGGAGGTCTGTGGTTTTACTCTTCACCCTCTCCGGCAACTTCATCCTCCTGTGGCTAACACTGGTTGTAAAGTTCATATATTATCAGGTCTCAGGAAAAGGTTTCGATTTCAATGATTCTGAATGGATATTTCACTATATCGGAGTTTTGCTGAGGGATTTCAGCTGCTGCACGAACACATTTATTTACGTGGTGACTCAGTCGAAATTCAGGGAGCAAATGATCAGCGCGGTGAAATGTCCGGTCACCTCGTTACTTCAGTACATTAAAAAAACCGTGTACTGAGCACAAGCCAGAGCTGGAAGTGTGTCTGTAGTCCGGTCTCCAGTTCTTCACATAGAAACACAGAGAACATACATCACCATACAGGCCCTTCGGCCCACAAAGTTGTGCCGAACATGTCCCTACCTTAGAAATCACTGTGCTCACCCTCTATTTTTCTAAGCTCCATGTACCTATCCAAAAGTCTCTTAAAAGATGCTTTCGTATCCACCTCCACCACCGTTGCCGGCAGCTCATCCCACGCACTCACCACTCTCTGAGTAAAAAACTTACCCCTGACATCTCCTTTGTACCTGCTCTCCAGAACCTTAAACCTGTGTCCTCTTGTGGTAACCATTTCAGCCCTGGGGAAAAGCCTCTAACTATCCACACGATTAATACCTCTCATCAACTTATACACCTCTGTCAGGTCACCTCTCATCCTCCGTCGCTCCAAGGAGAAAAGGCCGAGTTCACTCAACCTATTTTCATAGGGTAGGCTCCCCATTCCAGGCAACATCCTTGTAAATCTCCTCTGCACCCTTTCTATGACTTCCACATCCTTTCTCTAGTAAGGTGAGCAGAACTGAGTGTAGTACTCCAAGTGGGGTGCCCTGGGTCCTATAGATCTGTAACATTACCTCTTGGCTCATAAATTAAATTGACTGTTGATGAAGGCCAATGCACCGTATGCCTTCTTAACCACGGAGTCAACCTGCACAGCTGCTTTGAGTGTCCTATGGACTCGGACCGCAAGATCCCTCTGATACTCCACACTGCCAATTGTCTTACCATTAATAGTATATTCTGCCATCATATTTGACCTACCAACATGAACCACTTCACACTTATTTGTATTGAACTCCATCTGCCATTTCTCAGCCCAGTTTTACATCCTATCAATGTCCCACTGTAACCTCTGACAGCCCTCCACACTATCCACAACGCCACCAACCTTTGTGTCATCAGCAAACTTACTAACCCATCCCTCCACTTCCTCATCTAGGTCATTTATAAAAATCACGAAGAGTAAGGGTCCCAGAACAGCTCCCTGAGGCACACCACTGGTCCCCGACCTCCATGAAGAATATGACCCCTCTACAACCTCTCTTTGCCTTCTGTGGGCAAGCCCGTTCTGGATCCACAAAGCGATGTCCCCTTGGACCCCACGCCTCTTTACTTTCTCAATAAGCCTGGCATGGGTTACCTTATCAAATGCCTCGCTGAAACCCATATGCACTACATCTACTCCTCTTTCGTCATCAATGTGTTTAGTCACATCCTCAAAAATACAATGAGGCACGTAAGGCACGACCTGCCCTTGACAAAGCTATGCTGACTATTCCTAATCATGTTATACCTCTCCAAATCTTCATAAATCCTGCCTCTCAGCATCTTCTCCATCAAGTAAGACTCACTGATCTATAATTTCCTGGGCTACCTCTACTCCCTTTCTTGAATAAAGGAACAACATCCGCAATCCTCCGGAACCTCTCCCGACCCCATTGATGATTCAAATATCATCGCCAGAGGCTCAGCAATCTCCTCCCTCGCCTCCCACAGTAGCCTGGGGTACATCTCATCCGGTCCCCGCGACTTATTTAACTTAATGCTTTCCGCCTTATCTCCCAGTTGTTATCCCGGAAGGATTGTCCCATCGATCGGCATCTCCAGGACATGAGGGTAGTGTGTGTGTGTGTGTGGGGGTGGGGGGGGGGTGGGGTGGGGGGAGGGGTGTGAGGCAGGGGCTGCGTGGTAGAGCACTGTCCCGGCGATTCATTGACCCTACCAGATGTAAATCAAAGGACTACTCCGGAATACAGCCCATCTATTGGTCTATGGATATGTCCATGTATTCCCATTCACGTTCACCAACTTCACAGTTCCCAGAGGACGGCAGGAGGCTAGTATGATGCTGGTGGACTAATCCAATGTCAGTTGCAACTGTGTCCGTCTTCTCTTTGAATGATTGGCTGACGTGAAAGAATAGGGCGGGATTTGGATAAATGGCGGCTAACTCTCCAACTTTAAGGCGCATTCCCGCCATCAAAAGGACTGGAGTGTTGTACAAAGAATTGGGAAATAAATCCCTTACTACTCTTTTCTTCAAATGAAAGCTAAATTACACCGAAACCTAATGAAATAAAATACTGTGAATTAAATTAAAGTCAGTGCATAAATTAATAAAGTTTTTTGATGAAAAATATTAACCCACAAAGATTGTAATGAAGACTGTGTTTGATTTCTTTCAACCTTATGTTGAATGTATGTGTTAAACATCTTCACAATGACAAAACCTACACGACGCAAAATGATGTTTTCCAACAAGGTATAAGGAAAAATTAAGCATCGTGTGCTCAGCCACGTCAATATAATTTACCATTCTTGTTTTACCCCTTCTCCTACAATACCAACAGTTTTGGTATTCTGTAAGAATTTCTTCCCTTATGCCCCTTATCCCAGCTGTCTTGCCATAAGCCCCTAATTGTGAACCCTACCAAACCCCTCCTTTCCGATTTGCTCAGTGGAGGTCTTTATCCGCAGTGGAACTTTTATCAGCTTTTGTAGTTGAACAGTCAACCCGCTCATTCCTTTCAACAGCTCGATCTGCAGGGACCCATAAGTAGTTGCCATGTAATCCGATACTTTGTAAATGAAATGATGTTTGATTAGTTTCCAACAATAAATCTGACCTACTGCGTACAACTTTATATGAATAAATTTCTCCCCCCCCCACTTTAACCCTAAAATGATGGCAACCAAATCTGCTGTATTTACTGATAGATTGTTCATAAGTTGTGTTTTTATCGTTACCTGTAATTTCGGCCCCAAAACAGCTACACCAATATTCCCAGTTGAATTATCTTTTGACCCACCTGTAAAAACGGCTAACATATCGTACTAATTTTCCATAATATACTGGTAAGCCAACAGACTCTCAGGCATAACAGATTCATTAGACTTTATTAAATCGTGTAAGTTAAAATCATCTCGTGAAACTTCTGAAATGCCTACTTCGCTGCCGCTGCTACTGTGTGATCCAGAATCTCCAGAGGGGAAGGCCCAGAGTCCTCGGCTTTGCTTGTTGCTCGGCGGCCGGGGCGGAGTCGAAGCGCTCGGCAGAGGATGGTGCTCGGTGCTCGGCGTCGGAAGGCTGGTCGGAGTCTCGAAGTTTTCGGACGGACCCAGACTCAGCTGCAGTCAGGTGCTTCCAATGGTGTGGCATCGGCAAGTTTGCGGCGCTTGGAGGTTCATGGCAGGAAGGGTTTCTCCCTTCTACCATCTGCGTGAGATGGGGCTATCGGTCCTCGAGACTTTTTTTTTTACCGTGCCCATGGTCTGCTCTTTATCAAATTACGGCAGTGCTTTGCACTGCTGTAACTAATTATGTGGTTTTGTCAGTTTTAGTCTTGGTTTGCCCTGTGTTTCTGTGATATCATTCTTGAGGAATATTGTATCATTTTTTAATGCATGCATTTCTAAATTACAGTAAACGAGGACTGAGTGTCCTCATAATCTAATCTCATCTAAATTCATTGGAAAAAACAAGGTGGGGTTAAAAAACACGACAGTGGGACATGTTGCATATTCACATAGAAGCATGATAATATCCCAGCCACCCGAAACTAAAAGCACTCTTCGTGTGATGTTACCAACAGTCCTATAGCACACTTTAACCGAATGATCATTTCTTTGCCTCCTCAAATTAATCCCCTATAGTTAGCACCGAATTCAACATCCGAAACTGTACGGGTAATTGCCCCATTTCAACCAGTAAAGCCGGAAGAGGGAATGAACTTGCTGCACCACAGCACAGTCTTAAAGCTTCGGCTTGTATAACATCCAACCAATTTAAAGTTGAAGATGAAGCTGATCCATAAGCCACACAGCCATAATCAAGAACAGATCTAATTAAACAAATAAAAATGGTCAGGTCAACAATTATTTTCGTGTAGTACCCTAAGAATGTCACATTGTGTGAGCAGAATTATCTGCAGCTTAAACCTGTGCTTCTGTCACATCCAAATATTTTGAAGTTGAAGATGAAGCTGATCCATGAGGCAGACAGCCACAATGAAGAACAGATATAATGAAGCGAATATAAACGGTCAGCAAAGATTTTCGTGCAGCACCCCAAGAATACCCACAGATACGCCTGAGAATATTTAACGCTCCTTATTTATCCATTAGTTTACTGATATGGTGCTTCCATGTCAGCATATCATCCACGCACAAGCCTGGAATTCTTACCATTGACATCTCAGGAGTTTGACCATACACTTTCAAATCAAGTGCGGGGCTATTAATCCTATTTGTAAAAGTCGGAACTTGTGTTGGAACTGAAAGCTTAAATCTTCATCTATTTGCCTCCTGTTCGACCTCATTAATTGCGAATTGCATCCTATATACAGTAAAATAGAAATTTCTACCTCTCATCTATAAAGCTCCATCATCTGCATATCGTGATTTACCTACCCCATCACCGTCTCAGAGTAAATATCATGAATCGCGATATTAAATAATATATATTAGATGTCTACAAATGCTGCCTTGTTCGGTCCCATTCTCTACCTCATTGAAACACAAATAAAACTTGCCCATCCTTCCTGCACAGGACGTCCAAATAAACAACTCAGAAAAAGAGACACAATCTCTCTCTCATTCCTAATTTCCGTAATCTCAGCAAAAGTCGGTCCTTCCATAGCGTACCATCGGCCTTTTCAATATCAGCTTTTACACTTTTTATTTAACTGTGCTTTCCAAACATAAAACTGAATCGAATGTCATTCTACCCTTCCAAAGTCCACTCCAATAAACATAGAACATAATTAGAACATAGAATAGTACAGCACAGTACAGGCCCTTCGGCCCACAATGTTGTGCCGACCCTCAAATCCTGCCTTCCATATAACCCCCCACCTTAAATTCCTCCATATACCTGTCTAGTAGTCTCTTAAACTTCACTAGTGTATCTGCCTCCACCACTGACTCAGGCAGTGCATTCCACGCACCAACCACTCTGAGTGAAAATCCTTCCTCTAATATCCCCCTTGAACTCTCCACCCCTTACCATAATGCCATGTCCTCTTGTATTGAGCAGTGGTGCCCTGGGGAAGAGGCGCTGGCTGTCCACTCTATCAATTCCTCTAAATATCTTGTACACCTCTATCATATCTCCTCTCATCCTCCTTCTCTCCAAAGAGTAAAGCCCTAGTTCGCTTAAAACACTATATCATCTCTCTTTCCCAAAATATAATTGAAACGCTCGATTACCAGACGTTGCGTAAGTTTACATCAATGAGACATTGACGATATTGGTGTACAACTATTAAACAGGGTGCTCACAGGTTTTAGATTAGGCAGCACCACTGCCATTTTCCATGAGGAACGAAGATGGTCTAACCTCTAAATACGATTCAAAAATTTTATTATCTCCAGTTGGTTGTCAGTCATACGTCTAATCACACAATAACATATATCAGCCTTTGCTGGAGACGTCTGATCAGCATCAATAATAGATCGATTCTGTCTCAACTCCATTCCTCCCTTTCGCTGGGATTCTGCTACTCAACGCTGCGCATTTTAGTGTGCTGTCTTGCCTCTTCCAACACCACGTCTTGAAGCTCCCAACTGGTTTGGGCAGAGATCGTCCACAGTACCCTCCAGTCGTCCTCTACAGGTATGTCTCCCTTTGAATGCCAGAAGGGATTCCATTCCCCGCTCTTCCCTGATCAGGAGATCGTCGTAGGATTTCCTGCTGCTGAGCAGCTGATCCAGCGCTACAAGCGCACCTGGAGACGAGCCAGGGCTTGTGTGCTGCGCGCCCAGAAACAGCATTCCCGGCGGGCTGATTGGCGAGGAGGCCTGGTTGACTGACAGGAGAGGAGGCCTGGTTGGCATCAAGGGATCTTCCCCTGAAAGTCTAGAACTGGAAATTGGCACCGCGCTGGGTGGGACCGTTTGTAGCGGAAACGGCTGTCAACAAGGTGTCCTATAGATTGCGTCTACAAGCATCACTGAAGATCCACCCGGTATTCCGCGTTTGCTAGCTCAGGCCGGTCACTACCTCTTCCCCGGCACGAGTCACCCCACCTTCCTCTCCTCCCCGCCTGGTAGATGGTTCCTTTGTTTATACTATTCGGTGCCTCCTGGCATCTCGCCGGGTACACGGTAAGGTCCATTACCTTGTGGACTGGGAAGGGTATGGCCCAGAAGAACGTACTTGTATCCCAGCGAAGGACATCTTGGACAAATCGCTGATATGAGACTTCCAGCGGACACAGGTCTGTGGCGCCTTAGGGGCCGCGCCAAGGGAGGGGGTGCTGTCAAAACCACGGATTCGGCAGCGCTGTATATACGGTAATTGCGCTTGTGAATTTGCACGTGTCAGCTAATTATTATTTAATCGTGATATTATTTAACTCCATACTTGTCGTCGTAGCGCTTGTAGAGACTTGGACATAGTACAGCAACGCTTCGCTGCCTGATTGCTTTCGGCCTTTCCTGAGAAATTGGACCTCTGACTCTGAAGACTAGCGGTATTCGTTTAATGTTTAAACTTTCTTTTCAACCGCAGTGTAGGCTTCGTTCCCTATTTGAGAGTTTTAGTTTACGGCCCTATTTTGCCTGGTGTTTGGTTATTTTCTCTTTAACACTGTTCGTATTAAAATCTGTGAACTATTGACCTGTTTCAGCGACTCTCACTCCGTACTTGGGCCATATCCGAACCGTGGTACCATTTTCTACGTGTTACTCTAGATTCTGTAAATTCTACTTAATGCTCTCTCTACTCTGTCACATTCAACACCACAGACAATGAAGGTTGAGAAATAGCTATATCTTTATTTATAACCCAAATGTACAGGTGTTAAATCTCTCGGTGGGAGAGCATTTTGGAGGTAGTGACCACAAGACTATTTCCTTCATCATAGCGCTGGAGAGGAATAGAAGCAGACAATTTGCGAAAACATTTAACTTGGGTGGCGGGGCGGGGGTAAGAATATGATACTCTTCGGCAGGAACTTGGAAGCATAAATTGGGAGTAGATATTCCCAGGGAAGTGCACGGCAGAAATGTTCAGGTAACATTTACATGGATTTCTGCATAGGTATGTTCCATTGAGACAGGGAAAGGCTGGTAGGGTTAAAGGCCCATGATATACAAAGTATGGAGAAAATCTAGTTTAGAAGAAAGGAAAAGCTAACGAAAGTTTCAATAAACTAGGTACTGTTAGAGCTCTAGAAAGTTACAAGGTTTCTAGGAAGGAGCTTAAGAATGAAATTAGGAGAGCCAGAAGAAGCCATGAGAAGGCCTTGGTGAGCAGGATTAAGGAAAACCTCAAGGCATTTAAAAGTATGTGAAAAGCACGAGGACGAGCCGAGGGAGAATAGGACCGATCCGGTCCAACAATAGAAACGTGTGCATGGAGTCGGAGGAGGAAACGGAGGTACTTCATGAATACTTTACTTCAGTATTCACCAGGGAAAAAGACCTTGGATATTATGGTGATAACTGAAATGCTTGAATATATAGACATTAAGAAAGAAGGTGTGCTGGACTTTTGAAAAACATTAAGTTAGATCAGTCACCAGGACCGTGACTACTGTGGACCAGGACCAGGCTACTGTGGGAAGGGAGGGAGGAGATAGCTGAGCCTCTTGCGATGATCTTTGCATCATCAACAGGGACGAGAGAAGTACCGGAAGATTGGAGGGTTGTAATTGTTGTTCCCTTGCTCAAGAAAGATATAACCCAGGAAATTATAGAACAAGAGAGTCTGACTTCAGTGGTGGGCAAGTTGTTGGAGAAGATCCTGACAGGCATGATTTATGAGTATTTGGAGAGACATAATGTGATTAGAGATAGTTAGCATTGTCAAGGGAAGCTCATGCCTTACGAGCCTGATCCTCTTGGAGGATGTAACAAAACACATTGATGAAGGTAGAGCAGTGGATGTAGTGGATATAGATTTCAGTAAGGCACTTGATAAGGTTTCTCCATGCAAGGCTCCTTCAGAAAGTAAGAAGGCATGGGATCCAAGGAGACCTTGCTTCATGGATCCAGAATTGGCTCGCCCACAGAAAGTTAAGGATGGCTGTAGATGGTTCATATTCTGCGTAGAAGTCGGTCATCAGTGGTGTTTCGCAGGGACCTGTTCTGGGACCTCTCCTCTTTGTGATTTTTATAAATGACCTGGATGAAGAAGTAGAACGATGGGTAGTACGTTTGCTGATGACACAAAGGTTGGAAGGTGTGGTGGTGTGGATAGTCTGGTTGTCAGAGGTTGCAGCGAGGCATTGATAGGATGCTGAACTCAATCCCACAGTTGATAGGCTGAGACGTGGCGGATGGACTTCAATCCAAATAAGTGTGAAGCGGTTCATTTTTTTGTGCTTCTAATTTGAAGGCAGAATATAATATAAATGGCAAGACTCGGCAGTGTGGAGGCTCTGAGCGATCTTTCGGTCCATGTCGATAGGACACTCAAAGCTGCTGCGCAGGTTGACCGTGTTAAGAAGGCATATGGTGTGTTGACATTCATCGTTGAGTTCAAGAGCCGAGAGGTAATGTTACAGCTATATAAGACCTTGGTCAGACCCCACTTGGAGCACTGTGCTCAGTTCTGGTCACCTCACTACATGAAGGATGTGGATACTATAGAGAACGCAGAGAATATTTACAAGGATATTGCCTGGATTGCAGAATGTTCCTTATGAGAATAGGTTGAGTGTACTTGGCCTTTTCTCCTTCGAGCGACGGAGGGTGAGAGGTGACCTGATAGAGGTGTATAGAATGATGAGGGGCTTTGATCGTGTGGATAGTCAGAGGTTTTTTCCCAGGGCTGAAATGGCTAACATGATGGGGCATAGTTTTAAGGCGTTTGGAAATAGGTACCGAGGGGACATCAGGGGTAAGTTTTTCACACAGTGCTGGATGTGTGGAATGTACTGTAAGTGGCGGTGGTTGAAGCAGATACAATAGACTCTTTTAAGAGTCTGCTCGATAGGTACATGGAGCTTAGGAAAAAAGAAGGGCTATATACTAGGGAAATTCTAGAGTAGGTTACGTGGTCAGCACAACATTGGAGGCCGAAGGGTCCGTAATAGACAATGGACAATAGACAATAGGTGCAGGAGTAGGACATTCGAGAAGCACCGCCATTCACTGTGATCATGGCTGATCATCTACAATCAGTACCCTGTTCCTGCCTTTTCCCAATATCCCTTGACTCCGCTATCTTTTAGAGCTCTATCTAACTCTTTCTTGAAAGAATCCAGAGAACTGGCCTCCACTGCCTTCTGAGGCAGAGCATTCCACAGAACCACAACCCTCTGGGTGAAAAAGTTTTTCCTCAACTCCGTTCTAAATGGTCTACCCCTTATTCTTAAACTGTGGCCTCTGTAATCTGCTGTAAATTTCTGTTCTATGTAGAACAGAGCCACTGTACATGACAAATACCCAGTTGCAATCATCTACAAACAATCACTGAACCAACTTAAAAGTTCAATAACCTGATCAGTTAACTCAGTTTCCTGACCTGGTGAGTACTTCTAGCATTTTCTGTTTTTAACCTCAAGTAAAGATTAGCTTTATTTGCCACATCTACATTGAAACGTACAGTGAAACCTGGCATATGTGCAGCCCATAAGTGTTGATATGCTTCCAGCACCAGTGTAGCATGCCTATACGTTATTAACCTTAACAATAACTGTAAACAGGAGGAACTCTGCAGATGCTGGAATTTCAAGCAACACACATCAAAGTTGCTGGTGAACGCAGCGAGCCAGGCAGCATCTCTAGGAAGAGGTACAGTCGACTTTTCGGGCCAAGACCCTTCGTCGGGACTAACTGGAGGAAGAGCTAGTAAGAGATTTGAAAGTGGGAGGGGGAGGGGGAGATCCAAAATGATAGGAGAAGACAGGAAGGGGTAGGGATGGAGCCAAGAGCTGGACAGTTGTTTGGCAAAAGGGATATGAGAAGATCATGGGACAGGAGGCCCAGGGAGAAGGAAAAGGCGTGGGGCGGGGGGAAACCGGAGGATGGGCAAGGGGTATAGTCAGAGGGACAGAGGGAGAAAAAGGAGAGAGAGAGAAAGAATGTGTGTATATAAATAAATAACGGATGGGGTACGAGGGGGAGGTGGGGCATTAGCGGAAGTTAGAGAAGTCAATATTCATGCCATCAGGTTGGAGGCTACCCAGACGGAATATAAGGTGTTGTTCCTCCAATCTGAGTGTGGCTTCATCTTTACAGTAGAGGAGGCCGTGGATAGACATATCAGAATGGGAACGGGATGTGGAATTAAAATTCCTCGTGTTTAAGTCCAGGACCAGCCTATTGGCTCAGGGTGTCTGACCCACCAAGGGAGGAGTTGTAAAGTTTGATGACCATAGCCAGGAATGACTTCCTATGACGCTCTGTGTTGCATCTCGGTGGAATGAGTCTCTGGCTGAATGTACACCTGTGCACAACCAGTACATTATGTAGTGGACGGGAGACATTGTCCAAGATGGCATGCAATTTGGACAACATCCTCTTTTCAGACACCACCATCTGAGAGTCCAGTTCCATCCCCTCTCTGGCTTATCCCACAAAGGCAATGTCTAATCCTATTTACTACCTCATCTTGAATGCTGAGTAAACAAATCTTCTAGACCAATATCCCTTGCAAGACCTCATCAAGAACCTTGCTAAAGTCCATTGAAATAACATCCACTGCCTTGCCTTCATCAACCTTCCTGACAACTTCCTCAAAAAACTCTAAAAAATTAGTCAGACAACCTACCACACACAAAGCTGTGCTGACCATCCCGAATCAGTTCCTGACTAGTAACAACCCTCCCCCTCTGTTGTGTCTGAAATAACAGAATCCCAAAACCACACCAATATTTGTTCTGCACTCTGGTTCCCACCACCTTACAACTCCTATTTAAATTGCCCATGAAGCACGAGCTAACCTTCCCACTAGGATATCAGTCCCCTTCCAGTTCACTTGCAAACGTTTTTTTTTCTCTACAAGTTGCAAGTTCCCTGGAAGACAGCCCAATGATTCAAAAAATCTAATGCTATCCCTCCTCCGCCAACTCCTTGACCAAGAGTTGAACTATATGATCTTCCTATTTCTGGCCTCACTAGCATGTGGAAAAGGTATCAATCCTGAGATCACAAACCTGGACATCCTGCTCTTTATCATCCCACCTAACTCCATGAATTCACTTTGCAGAACCTCATCACTTGGTACCTACATGAACCACGACCTCTGGCTGCTCACCCTCCCTCTTGAGAAAGCTAAGGACTCGCTCTGAGGTGTACTGAACCCTGGCACCTGGGAGGCAACATACCATCTGGGGATCTCGTACTCGCCCACAGAACTTCCTGTCTGTTAACCTAACTAACGAATCCCCAATCACCACAGCTTGCCTCTTCAACCTCTTTCCCTTCTGAGTCTCAGAGACAGACTCAGTGTCAGAGACCTGACCATTGTGACTTTTCTCTGCTTGCTCATGCCCCGAACTGTAACCAAAGATGTTGTTGAGGGCGAGTGACCAAAGGTTTAGTCTGCACTGGCTGTTTAACCCCTGTCCCCTTCCGACTGTCACCATGCTCCTGTGTTCTGAGACTGGGACAGACCCTGACAGACATTACCTACCCCACTCTGACCCATCCCCAGTGAGAGAAGGACAACCCCAGGCAGACATTTCCCAACACAACTCCCTTGTCCATTCGTCCCCCCCATCCCTCCCCACTGATCTCCCTCCTGGCACTTATCCGTGTAAGCGGAACAAGTGCTACACATGCCCTTACACTTCCTCCCTTACCTCTATTCAGGGCCCCAAACAGTCCTTCCAGGTGAGGCAACACTTCACCTGTGAGTCGACTGGGGTGATATACTGCGTCCGGTGCTCCCGATGTGGCCTTTTATATATTGGCGAGACCTGACGCAGATTGGGAGACCGCTTTGCTGAACATCTACGCTCTGTCCGCCAGAGAAAGCAGGATCTCCCAGTGGCCACACATTTTAATTCCACATCCCATTCCCATTCTGACATGTCCATCCACGGCCTCCTCTACTGTAAAGATGAAGCCACACTCAGGTTGGAGGAACAACACCTTATATTCCGTCTGGGTAGCCTCCAACCTGATGGCATGAACATCGACTTCTCTAACTTCCGCTAAGGCCCCACCTCCCCCTCGTATCCCATCTGTTACTCATTTTTATGCACACATTCTTTCTCTCTCTCTCCTTTTTCTCCCTCTGTCCCTCTGAATATACCTCTTGCCCATCCTCTGGGTTCCCCCCCCCCCCTTGTCTTTCTTCCTGGACCTCCTGTCCCATGATCCTCTCATATCCCCTTTTGCCTATCTCCTGTCCAGCTCTCGGCTCCATCCCTCCCCCTCCTGTCTTCTCCTATCATTTTGGATCTCCCCCTCCCCCTCCAACTTTCAAATCCCTTACTCACTCTTCCTTCAGTTAGTCCTGACGAAGGGTCTCGGCCTGAAACGTCGACTGCACCTCTTCCTACAGATGCTGCCTGGCCTGCTGCGTTCACCAGCAACTTTGATGTGTGTTGCTTGAATTTCCAGCATCTGCAGAATTCCTGTTGTATGCAAATTATTTAAACGTTTTCCCCAGTGTGAACTCTGTAGTGCCTTTCAAGGTGGGATGACCGAGTGAATCCCTTCCCACTATGAACTGACTAGTGTGCCAGTAGGTGAGATGACTGTGTAAACCCCTTTCCACGGTCTGAACAGGTGATTAGCCTCTCCCTAGTGCGAACTGACTGGTGTGCCACTAGGTGAGATGATCGAATGAATGCCTTCCCGCAAATGGAACAGGTGAGGGTCCTCTCCCCAGTGTGGAACAGTGTGTCGTCCTTAAGACGAGATGAATGAATGAATCCCTTCCCACTGTCTGAGCAGCCGAACGGCCTCTTCCCAGTGTGAACTGCTTGGTGTGCTAGTAGGTCAGATGATCGAACGAATCCCTTCCCACAAATGGAACAGGTGAATGGCTTCTCTCCAGTCTGATCTTTCTGGTGTCTCTGTAAACTGAATGTCTGTGTGAATATCTTCCTACAGTCTGAGCAGATGAATGGTCTCTCTCCAATGTGAATTCGCTGGTGTCTTTGTAAACTGGATGATTGTGTGAATCTCTTCCCACAGTCTGAGCAGGTGAACAGTCTGTCCCCAGTGTAAACTCTCTGACTCTTTGGTATGTCTGTGGGTGGGCTGAGTGAGTTGAATTTCTTCACACAAATGGAAGAAGTGAATGCCCTCTTACTGGAGTGAATTTTCTGATATGTCTTCAGGCTGGATGAAGATGTCATATGGCATGAATCCCTCATACAGTCAATGCAGTTGAAAAACTGATCTCTGTTGAACAGATGTTGGTGTGTTCTGAGAACCCCGGTTGCAGTGGATTTGACAGTTACAACAGAAGACTTCATTTCAGACATGAAGCACATTTCCAGCTGGGATGAGATATTTCTTCATCTCCAAGGATCAACAAATAATATATCGGTGTCACAAAGGAACTATCTGGTCACTCCTTAAATATCTGTGCAGACAGCAGAACTCGTTGTAACCTGTAAACAAATTTACAAAAGATATCAATGGGTGAAGGACAGTATTTCAGACAAAATAATATTAGTCTTTATAGTCAGCCCTGACATCACACCGTTGCAGCGAGGTTCAATCCGTGTCGGAGAAACAAGGCGATCTTTGAGTTGCTCGGGTAGGTTTTGCCACGGCGACAGGAGCCGGATTGATAGTGCTGAAGGTGAAGTAGTTGGTTTATAAATAGATGCAATCTGTAGTGAGTCCCTAACAAGAAGCGGGCGGCGATAGGGCAAAATTGCAGCGGGCAGGATGAATTGCAACATAAAAAGCGGACAAAATCGGGAAGGATGTATACAGGACTGAAGGTGCTATCTTTGAATGCTCGCAGTATACAGAATAAGGTTGATGAACTTTAACACAGTTAAAGGTAGGCAGGTATGATGTTGTAGGCATCACTGAATCATGGTTGAAAGAAGATTATAGCTGAAAACTTCATGTCCGATGTGAGGGGATCCAGGAGTGCCCCTATTAACTGTTTGAAGAGAGACAGAGAGAGAGAGTTATTTAGCACTGATATGTTGCTTTTGAAAAGAGAGAGAGAGAGAGAGAGAGAGAGAGAAACGAAGATTAACGGTTGGACTGTCACTTTAAGGCATTGGAAGTAACTTTGGATTTTTACTGAGTTGGGTTTGGAGACAGCACCGAGCAGCTCGAAAGTTGCTATGGTGACGGGAACAGGTTGTTGATGTTACTTTCAAGGACTTGTTGCCTGCTTGTGCATTTCTTTACAGACAAAGGAAGGAGGGACTCTTTGAATGACAGGTGATGCTCAGCACAGAGAAATAAACAGGAGGTCAGATGATACAGACCTCAGACACATGATCTGGACACTGAATGAGCATTGTTGTGCCCCCAGAGAAAGTGGGGTTTGGAGGATCGATCAGGCGGATCGATCCAATTTCTCTACCAGTGAAAGAGAAGGAGTTGACTGGTGGGGAGTTGTCTATGCGTCCACCTTGTCGGAGTGATAGATCCACCACAGGAAAACCGGTCCCTCTGGTTAAAGTCACAGTCGGTGACTTGTGAAGGATTTCGGAGGACGGCGAAATGATCGACAGCAGCAGCTCAGCTGAAGACTCAACTCACTCTCTCTCTTTCTCCATCACTATTCAACTAAATACCACGAACTGAACTGAACTGAACTTTACTCAACATCGTAAGACTGTATCTTTTTACTCCTAGACTTAAAGAAGCTTGGTTTTTCATATATCTATTTCCACACTTAGTGATTTACTTACTTTTATATATAATCATTGCTAACCTGTTTGATTTATCTACATTTATATTACAGTATTGCGTAGTTACTAATAAATATTAGTAGTTTATAGCAATACTGGACTCCAAAGTGGTTTCTATTTCTGCTGGTTTCTTTATTCCCGTCACACTGTATCAAAAGGACAGGCAGAAGGGCAGAGTGGGTGACATGGCTCTCTTGGTAATAAATAAAATTAAATCATTAGAAAGTGCTGTCATTGGGTCAGAGGGTGTTGAATCGTTGTGTATAGAGCTAAGGAACTGAAAGGGTAAAAATACCTTAATAGGAATTATATACAGATCCCCAAATAGTAGTAAGGATGTGCAATGGGAACAGAAAATGCATGCCAAAAGGGAAATGTTATATTGTAACGGGATATTTTGATATGCAAGAAGATTGGGAAAATCAAGTGGTGCTGGATTCCAAGAGGGTAAGTTTCTAGAATGCCTAGAAAATGCTATTTAGAGCAGCTTGTGGCTGAGCCCACGAGGGTATCAGCCACTTTGCTTTAGGTGTTGTGCAATGAACCAGAATTGATTGGAGAGCTTAAGGTAAAAGAACCCTTAGGGAAGAGCGATCATAATATGATCAAATTCACCCTGAAATTTGAGGAGAAGATGAGGTCAGATATATTACCTGAACCCGAAGGGGACCAATATCCTGGCGGGAAGGTTTAATAGAGCTGTTAGGGAGGGTTTAAACTGATTTGGCAGTGGGGTGGGAAACGGAATGATAGAGCGGAGGAAGGGGAAAACAGAAACAAATCTAAGATAGTGAGTAGTAAAGATGTCAGGAAAGACAGGCAGGTGATGGGGCAAATTTGCAGCCATTGGGATGAGTTGCAGTGCAATAAAGTTGCAGTGAAATCAAAGCAAAATGTATCAAATACTGGTCTTAAGGTGTTGTACGTAAATGCACGCAGCATAAGGAATAAGGTGGATGATCTTGTCGTACAGCTACAGATTGGCAGGTATGATATTGTGGCCATCACTGAGACCTGGCTAAAGGATGCATGTCTCTGGGAGCTGAACATCCAAGGATACACAGTGTATCAGAAGGATAGGCAGGTAGGCAGAGGGGGAGGCGTGGCTTTATTGGTAAGAAATGATATTAAATCATTAGAAAGAGGTGACATAGGATCGGAAGGTGCAGAATCTTTATGGGTTGAGCTAAGAAATAGCAGGGGTAAAAGGACCCTGATGGCAGTTATTTATAGGCCTCCAAACAGCTGCAGGGATGTGGACTACAAATTACAACTGGAAATAGAAAAGGCTTGTCAGAAGGGCAGTGTTATGATAATTGTGGGGGATTTTAACGTGCGAGTGGATTGGGAAATTCAGGTCCGCACTGGATCTCAAAAGAGAGAATTTGTAGAATGTCTGCCAGATGGCTTTTTAGAACAGCTTGTTGTTGAGCCTACTAGGGGATCGGCTGTACTGGATTCGGTATTGCATAATGAACCGGAGGAGATTAGAGAGATTGAGGTGAAGGAACCCTTAGGAGGCAGTGATCATAACAAGATTGAGTTCACTGTGAAATTTGAAAAAGAGAAGCCGAAATCCGATGTGTCAGTATTTCAGTGCAGTAAAGGAAATTACAGTGGCATGAGAGGAACTGGCCAGAGTTGGCTGGAAAGGGACACTAGCGGGAAGGACGGCAGAGCAGCAGTGGCTGGGGTTTATGCCAGAAGCGAGGAAGGTGCAAGACAGATATACTCCAAAAAAGAAGAAATTTTCGAATGGAAAAAGGATGCAACCGTGGCTGACAAGAGAAGTCAAAGCCAAAGTTAAAGCAAAGGAGAGGGCATACAAGGAAGCAAAAATTAGTGGGAAGACAGAGGATTGGGAAGTTTTTAAACGCTTACAAAAGGAAACTAAGAAGGTCATTAAGAGGGAAAAGATTAACTATGAAAGGAAGCTAGCAAATAATATCAAAGAGGATACTAAAAGCCTTTTCAAGTATATAAAGAGTAAAAGACAGGCGAGAGTAGATATAGGACCGATAGAAAATGAGGCTGAGAAATTGTAATGGGAGATAAGGAGATTGGGAGGAACTGAACGAGTATTTTGCATCAGTCTTCACTGAGGAAGACATCAGCAGTATACCGGACACTCAAAGGTGGCAGGGAAGAGAAGTGTGTGCAGTCACTGAGGAAACTGAATAGTCTAAGGGTAGATAAATCTCCCGGACCAGATGGAATGCACCCTCGTGTTCTGAAGGAAGTAGCTGTGGAGATTGCGCAGGCATTAGTGATGATCTTTCAAAAGCCGATAGATTCTGGCATGGTTCCGGAGGTTGCAAATGTCACTCCGCTATTTAAGAAGGGAGCAAGGAAGCAAAAAGGAAATTATAGACCTGTTAGCTTGACATCAGTGGTTGGGAAGTTGCTGGAGTTGATTGTCAAGGATGAAGTTACAGAGTACCTGGAGGCATATGACAAGATAGACAGAACTCAACATGGTTTTCTTGAAGGAAAATCCTGCCTGATAAACCTATTACAATTTTTTGAGGAAATTACAAGTACGCTAGACAAGGGAGATGCAGTGGATGTTGTATATTTGGATTTTCAGAAGGCCTTTGACGAGGTGCCACACATGAGGCTACTTAACAAGATAAGAGCCCATGGAATTACGGGAAAGTTACATACGTGGATAGAGCGTTGGCTGAGCAGGAAGCAGAGTGTGGGAATAAAGGGATCCTATTCTGGTTGGCTGCCGGTTACCAGTGGTTTTCCACAGGGATCCGTGTTGGGGCCGCTTCTTTTTACATTGTACATCAACGATTTGGATAATGGAATAGATGGCTTTGTGGCTAAGTTTGCTGATGATACAAAGATAGGTGCAGGGGCCGATAGTGCTGAGGAAACAGAGTCTGCAGACAGACTTGGATAGATTGGAAGAATGGGCAAAGAAGCAGCAAATGAAATGCAATGTTAGAAAGTGTATGGTTATGCATTTTGGCAGAAGAGATAAACGGGCAGACTATTGTTTAAATGGGGGGAGAATTTAACTTTCTGAGATGCAACGGGACTTGGGAGTCCTCGTGCAGGATACCCTTAAGGTTAACCTCCAGGTTGCGTCGGTGGTGAAGAAGGCAAATGCAATGTTGGCATTCATTTCTAGAGGAATAGAGTATAGGAGTAGGGATGTGATGTTGAGGCTCTATAAGGCGCTGGTGAGACCTCACTTGGAGTACTGTGGGCAGTTTTGGGCTCCTTATTTAAGAAAGGATGTGCTGACATTGGAAAAAGTAGAGAGAAGATTCACTAGAATGATTCCAGGAATGAGAGGGTTAACATATTAGGAACGTTTGTTCGCTTTTGGACTGTATTCCTTGGAATTTAAAAGAATGAGGGGGGACCTTATAGAAACATTTTGAATGTTGAAAGGCATGGACAGAGTGGATGTGGCAAAGTTGTTTCCCATGATGGGGGTGTCCAGTATGAGAGGGCATGACTTAAGGATTGAAGGGCGCCCATTTAGAACAGAGATACAAAGAAATTTTTTTAGCCAGAGGGAGGTGAATCTATGGAATTTGTTGCCACGGGCAGCAGTGGAGGCCAAGTCATTGGGTGTATTTAAGGCAGGGATTGATAGGTATCTGAGTAGCCAGGGCATCAAAGGTTATGGTGAGAAGGCGGGGTAGTGGGACTAAATGGGGGAATGGATCAGCTCATGATAGAATAGCGGAGCAGACTCGATGGGCCGAAGGGCAGACTTCTGCTCTTTTGTCTTATGGTCTTGTGGTCTTATTCGTGTTACTGTGGAGAAAAGGTAATTACAGAGGCATGAGAGGGGAGTTGGCCAGAATTGATTGGAAAAGAACACTGGCATGGATAATGGGAGAGTAGCCATGGGTGGAATTTCTGGAAGCAATATGGAAGGCACAGGATATACAGTATACATTCCGAAGAGGAATAAGTATTCTAAAGTCAAGATGACACAACTGTCGCTGACAAGAGAAGTGAAAGCAAACATAAAGGCCAAAGCGAGGGCATAAAATGGAGCAAAAATTAATTGGAAGTTAGTGTGTTGGGAAGCTTTTAAAAACCAATAGAAGGCAACAAAATAAGTCATTAACAATATAAAGATGGCCAATAATATTAAAGAGGATACCAAAAGTTTCTTCAGATACATAAAGTGCAAAAGAGATGAGAGTGGATATCAGACCACTGGAAAGTGATGTGGGAGAGGTAGCAATGGGAGGGGGGCAAGGAAATGGCAGACAAACTGAATAAATATTTTGAATCTGTCTTCTCTGTGAAAGACACTAGCAGTATGGTGGAAGTTCCAGGTGTCAGGAGTCATGGAGTGTTTGAAGTGACCATTACTGAGTAGTTAATTCACCTGGATCAGATGGTGTACACCCTAGGGTTCTGTAAGAGGTGGCTGAAGAGAGTCTGGAGAAATGCGTAATGATCTTTCAAGAATCAATAGATTCTGGAATGGTTCCAGAAGACTGGAAAACCGCAAATGTTACTCCACCCTTCAAGAAAGGAGAGAGGCAGAACGAAGGAAATTATAGGCCAGTTAGTCTGACCTCAGCTGTTGGGAAAATGTTGGAGCCGATTGTTAAGGTTGTGGTTTCAGGGTACTTGGAGGCACATGTCAAAATAGGCCGTAATCAGCATGGTTTCCTCAAGGGGAAATCTTGCCTGAAAAATCTCCTGGAATTTCTAAAAAAAATAACAAGCGGGATTAACAAAGGATAATGGGTTAATGTTTTATACTTGGATTTTCAGAAGGCCTTTGACAAGGTACCACACATGAGGCTGCTTAGCAAGCTATGAGCCTATGCTATCACAAGAATGATTTTAGCATGGATAAAGCAGTGGCTGATTGGCAGGATTGAAAGAGTGGGAATAAAGGGTTCCTTTTCTGGGTGGTTGCCGGTGACTAGTGGTGTTCCACTGAAGTCTGTGTTGGGACCGATTCTTTTAAATTATATGTCAATGATTTGGATGATGGAATTGATGGCTTTGTTGCAAAATTTCAGATGAAATAAAGATAGGCAGAGAGGCAGGTAGTTTTGAGGAAGTAGGGAAGACCTAGATAGATTAGGAGAATGGGCAAAGAAATGGCCATTGCAGTGTTGTGAAGTGTATGGTTATGCCCTTTGGTAGAAGAAATGTAAGGGTTGACTTTTTTCTAAATGGAGATAAAATACAAAAATTGGAGCTGCAAAGGGACCTTTTTTTTTTGGGAGCCAGTGTGCAATATTTCCTGAAAGTTAATTTGCAAGTTGAGTCTGTGGTCAGGAAGGCAAATGTGGTGTTAGCATTCATTTCAAGAGGAGTAAAACAGGGATGTAATGTTGATACTTAACAATGCACTGAAAAGTCCTTAACTGGAGGATTGCTGAAACTGAAGAGAGTTCAAAGGAGGTTCACGATAATGATTCGGAGATTAAACGGCTTGTCATATGAATACCGTTTGATGGCTCCGGGCCTGTATTCACTGGAATTCAGAAGAATAAGGGGTGGCCTATTGAAACATATCCAATCGTAAAAAGCCTTGGTAGAGTGGGTGTGGAGAGGATGTTTCCTTTGGTGGAAGAGTCTAGGACCAGAGAGCACAGCCTCAGAATACAGGGATGTCCTTTTTGAACGGAGATGAGGAAGAATTTCTTTAGCCAGAGAGTGGTGAATTTGTGGAATTCGTTGTCACAAGCAGCTGTGGAAGCCAAGTCTTTATGTATATTTAAAGCTGAGTTTAATAGATTTTTGAGAGGTCAGGGCATGAAAGGATATGGGAGGAATGAAGGAGATTATGGCTGATAGGTAAAATGGATCAGCTATGATAAAATGGCAGAGCAGACTTGATGGATCAATTGGTATAATTCTGCTCCTGTATCTTATTATCTTCTATCAGGGCACAGATCAGGCATCCATACTAACCATCAAATTCTCTGAAGGTATTCATGTGTGCATCCGAATGGGGCAGTACTTCCTGAAACCAATCTGTGACTCAACTCAGTTTGACTTTCACGATTAGTATTAATCTGCAGTAGTACTTCCCTGCTCCTGTACTCGAATCCTCTTGCTATGAATGCCAGCATACCATTCGCCTTTTTCACAGCCTTACTATAGGAAGGATGTGAAAGCATTGGAAAGGGTACAGAGGAGATTTACCTGGATACTGCCTGGTATAGAGGGTATGCATTATGATCAGAGATTAAGGGAGCTAGGGCTTCACTCTTTGGAGAGAAGGAGGATGAGAGGAGACATGATAGAGGTGTACAAGATAATAAGAGGAATAGATGGAGTGGATAGTCAGTGCCTCTTCCCCAGGGCACCACTGCTCAATACAAGAGGACATGGCTTTAAGGTAAGGGGTGGGAAGTTCAAGGGGGATATTAGAGGAAGGTGTTATACTCAGAGAGTGGTTGGTGCGTGGAATGCACTGCCTGAGTCAGTGGTGGAGGCCGACACACTAGTGAAGTTTAACAGACTACTAGACAGGGACATGGAGGAATCTAAGGCGTGGTGTTATATGGGAGGGAAGGTTTAAGGGTCGGCACAACATTGTGGGCCGAAGGGCCTGTAATGTGCTGTACTAATCTATGTTCTGTGTTCTATGTTCTATTTCTGGTCAGATGCTAACTGCATTTCATTGGCTTTGTATCTGTACTTGGCACAATGACAATAAAGTTGAATCTAATCTAATCTAATGACAAACTCTTTTTTAAGGGTTCATAGATAAAGGAAGGCTGACATTGTACGAGCTGCAGCGTTTGAGGTAAAATATATGAGAAAATGATGAACCAGTAGGTAAGTATCTTAATTATTAGACATTTATAGAACATGAAACAGGCTATTCAGTCCAACATCTCCATACTGACTAAACAGCTTACCTGCTCTATTTTCATTTGCCTATGTTTGGTTCCTATCTCAGTAAACCTTTCCGCTTCATGCAACTGTCTAAATGCCTCTTAAATACTGTAATTGTGAGATTGAAGACTGTTTAATATCATTTCCAGTACACGAGTGTAAAGGGCAATGAATTAGTTGTTACCTCTGATCCAATGGGACCTCACAAAATAACACAATAAGTTAAATAACATAAGGAAAACACACAAAAATATAAATTCATAAGACAGCATATATAATTTATATACATGGATTAATTATATATGCACAAGAAATAATTTAAAATGCTTATTTCCATTCGAAAATTAAAGGACATCAGATAGGGTTAAAATTTGCTTCCATGGATTGAGAAGCTATTGGCAAACTCTAAACAGACTGAGAGATTATTTTTCTCTAGATGGCAGATATTTACTTTTGGTCCAATGAAGGGATCGGAGATTCGAAAACAACTACGCAAAGACAGCCTCCAGCCTGGTCAAACGGCTGAAATCTTACCTGGGTGGATGCTGCGTGATGTGTTCCCCTGTTACAAATCAGTACCGCGAAATAACAAACGGTACACAATATGCAATTAAATGATTGAGCTTTATATTTCTTAATTTGACTATAGGATTAGTGACGAAACAAAAATAGGGCCTATTCTCATGCAACAGTCTATTTCACAACGTTGGAGCTCACGGTTTTCCCGTCGGTTCGTTCTCTCTCGATTTTCTCCCCGGGCGACGACTCCCAACCCCATTCCAAGTCCACTCCGTCCTGCAGTCTACGATTTCCCCGTTCTGGCATCTTCTGTCTCCATCTTCCACCGAACAAAGGACCGCTAATCCCTTCTCTCAGCCCTACAAGAAAGAAGCATTGGATGGCCCACATTTCAAAGCCTCCGTTATCTCTGGTCATAACCCAAACATTGCTGCTATAGGGAAACCATTACATTAGCAGTGAAACATTATAGAGAAGCCATTACATTAGTAGCCAAGCCTTACAGTGCGTTACAGACGAGTTGGATGACACGTTAATTTGCCACTCGATACTGTCTCATGTGAACATGGGTGACAGAAGGAGGAAAGAGGCAATGGGAGACAGGGAAGTTACCATGGTCAGGATCAGTGCCACGACAGTTATGACTTTCTGAGTCTGAGCCCTAGTTCACGGTTAGAATGCGAAGTTTGCTCTTCGATGTGGAGCAGACAGAGAAGTGCCAGATTCCAGGAGTAGCTCTCACCGTGCCCGGGACTAGTAGAGTTGCTCCACTGTGGCCGGGTGGGACTGTTTTAGTGGAAATGTGATTGCACTCACAGAGGGCGTTCCTGCCATTTTCTCCTGTCCTGTGTTTGAGAAGGAGCTCTCAGGGGAGCGAGAATCATACCTGATGTTTGGTCAGTTCTGTAGGAACAGTGACTTTGCCGTGGAGAGTCCTGAGAGATTATGTTACACCTACAACAAGTGTTTAGATCTCCCACGCAACATGTATAAATGACAAGAATTCGCTTCTTTGCAGATCTCAGGGTCCCTTTACCCACGGTCATAGGATCTCGCAGCTTCTGCCCACTCGTCATGCACTAGGTTACAATTCGGCCACCGCGCAACCACCATCTTATACAGGGCAATGGACAGCGGCTGAATTCCATTCTCACCTTCCTGGTCACCATTCCGAACAAATATAGACTTACCGTTCCTGATAAGATATGAATGAGTATTCCAACAGTATTAGTCTGGTGTGACTTCATTTTCCTTGAAGCGGAGGTAGATATGGGTGATGAAAAGTCGTGAAGTTTATAGATAGATGGATAACGGTGAACTTTCTCATTTAAACCTGGAGGGTGCATATCCATAAGACCATAAGATACAGGAGCAGAAGTAGGTAGAATGTGAAGACATAGGAAGGGAAAGCACGTTGACAGATCTCTAAAGATGGGGGCTTAGTTCGGTCAGTCATTCAGCAGATGGGCGGAGGTTTGTCTTTGTCGCGTGAATGTACTGAATGCCAGAGCAGAGAGCTCTGATTGAACTATGGAAACGGAAGTTGGGCAACTCCTGATGCGCTGTGGTCATTACACCACAGGGACATACAGACACACACTGACATGAAAATTAGGAGGGGAAGTCCCCACTCCGCAGTGCCAGCACACTTTTATTTTCAATGTGTATTCCATGAATTCATAATAAACCTTAACTCCATACCCCATATACCTATGGGAATTGTTTACCCCTTTATTTGTCAAGTACCCGCCAACCTCTCTCTGAAAGATATTCATATCTACGCTCCCATCTACCTTTTGGGAAAAACTTTGCAAAGACATAGGAATGGTTAATAAGTCTCCCTGAAAGCACGCACCTCGGGACTCAATGACAACATTGGTCGCACTAGTACTATATGATGGACTCTTGGCCTTACACCCCTCCTTATGATCTCGTACCTTTCTCTGCAGCTGTTATACTTCATTTTGCATCCTGTTATTGTTTCAACTTGTACAACAGGAACTAACTGGCTATTATTGAACAGTTTGATAACCCACAGCCTATTAGGGAAAGTGAGCAGAAGATAGATAGGAGCTACAAGAAATTAGTCACCCCGAGGCTGCAGGAGTTAGACAAGTGGGTGACTGTCAGGGAAGAGATGGAAAGAGCTTAGATAGTAGAGAGCACCCCCTGGCCATCCCCCTTAGTAATCGTTATCTCGTTTTGGATGCTGTTGAGGGGTGACATGACAGAGGACAGCCACTGCGATCGGTTCTCTGGTACTTAGCCCGATTCCCTACTGCAGAAGGGAGAGAAGAAAATGCCGACTGCGGTGGTCATAGGAGATTCAATAGTGTGCGGAACAGACAGGAAGTTCTGTCAGCCTGATAGACATACCCGCATGGTGTGTTGCCTCCGAGCTGCCAGGATACGGGGTGTCTCGGATCGGGTGCAGAGTATTTTGAAGGGAGAGGCTGAACAGCCAGAAGTCTTGATACACGTTGGTACCAATGACTTAGGTAGAAAAAGTGAGGAATTCAGGGAGTTGGGTAGGAAGCTGAAAAGTAGGATCTCCAGGGTAGCAATCCTGTGCCACATGCTAACGAGCACAAGAATGGCATGATCGGGTATATTAATGCATGCTTGAGAGACCGGTGTATGGCTTTGGGTTCCTGGATCACTCGGGGCCTCTTCTTGGGGAGGCACAACATAGAAACATAGAAACGTAGAAAACCTACAGCACAATACAGGCCCTTCAGCCCACGAAGTTGTGCCGAACATGTCCCTACCTTAGAAATTACCCATAGCTCTCTATTTTTCTAAGCTCCATGTACCTATCCAAAAGTCTCTTAAAAGACCCTATCATATCCACTTTGACCACTGTTGCCGGCAGCCCATTCTACGCACTCACCACTCTCTGAGTAAAACATTTGCTCCTGGCATCTCCTCTGTACCTACTCCACAGCACCTTAAACCTGTGTCATGGCAACCATTTCAGCCCTGGGAAAAAGCCTCTGACTCTCCACACGATCAATGCCTCTCATCATCTTATACACCTCTATCAGGTCACCTCTCATCCTCATCGCTCCAAAAAGAAAAGACCAAGTTCACTCAACCTATTCTCATAGGCATGCTCCCCAATCCAGGCAACATCCTTGTAAATCTCCTCTGAACGCTTTCTATGGCTTCCATATCCTTCTTGTAGTGAGGCGACCAGAACTGAGCACAGTACTCCAGTGGGGTCTGACCATGGTCCTATGTAGCTGCAACATTACCTCTCGGCTCCTAAATTCAATTCCACGATTAACGACGGCTAATACACCGTATGCCTTCTTAACCACAGAGTCAACCTGCGCAGCTGCTTTGAGCGACCTATGGACTCGGACTCCAAGATCCTTCTGATCCTCCACACTGCCAAGTGTCTTACCATTAATACTATATTCTGCCTCCATATTTGACCTACCAAAATGAACCACCTTACACTTATCTGGGATGAACTCCATCTGCCACTTCTCAGCCCAGTTTTGCATCCTATCAATGTCCCACTGTAACCTCTGACAGTCCTCCACACCGTCTACAACATCCCCCAACCTTTGTGTCATCAGCGAACCATCCCTGCACTTCCTCATCCAGGTCATTTATGAAAATCACGAAGAGAAAAGGTCCCAGAACAGATCTCTAAGGCACTCCACTGGTCACCGACCTCAATGCAGAATATGACCCGCCTACCGGAAGCAGGATATATTCCTGGTTCCGCTCAACGGATGATAGCTATTATAAGTTTATTGGCTAGAAGAGCCATTTTGCTTAAATGGAAGTACTCTAATTCACCTACTGTTTTTTTATTGGCTTACCTCCATTATGTCCTGTCTAAGTTTACAGAAAATAAGAAGTCGGACATTTGATACATCCTTTAAATTTGAAGAAACCTGACGACCTTTTATTCAATATTTTCATATGGCTTAATTTATTGCTCTTCCAGTTACTGTTTTGAAACTTTGTATTTGTTCAGAAAGTTTCTCTTTTTTTCTTGCTTCTACTCTCAGTATGGGCTGCCTAGTCCCCCTTTTTTCTCTTTTCTTTTTTTAAAGTCTTTTTGTTTATGTTTATAGAGAAGAGTGCGGTTGTTTTTTATGTATATAAAATTATAAAAGTTTCTTTATCTTTTTTTCTTTTATGAAATGATAAGAGGAGAATTGATTATCTTATTTTTATTATATATTATTAGATTAATACTATTTATGATCTTGATAATGTTTATTTTACCTTTTATATGTATTGTTATTAATATAGGTATTTGAGATAATTCTACTCTTGTTTGTACTTGTTTTTTTAATTAATAAAAACATTGAAAAAGAAAAGAAAAAAGACCTGTCTACAACCACGTTTTGCCCTCTGTGGGCAAGCCAGTTCTGGATCCACAAAGCAATGTCCCCTTGGATCCTATGCCTCCTTACTTTCTCAATAAGTCTTGCATGGGGTACCTAATCAAATGCCTCGCTGAAACCCATATACACTACGTATACTGTTCTTCCCTCATCAATATGTTTAGTCACATCCTCAAAAAAATCAATCAGGCTCATAAGGCACGACCTGCCCTTGACAAAGCCATGATGACTATTCCTAATCATATTATACCTATCCAAATGTTCATAACTCCTGCCTCTCAGGATCTTCTCCATCAACTTACCAATCACTGAAGTAATACTCACTGGTCTATAATTTCCTGGGCTTATCTCTACTCCCTTTCTTGAATAAAGGAACAACATCTGCAACCCTCCAATCCTCCTGAAACCTCTCCGTTCCCATTGATGATGCAAAGATCATCACCAGAGGCTCAGTATTATCCTTCCTCGCCTCCCACAGTAGCCTGAGGTACATCTCATCCGGTCCCGGTGACTTATCCAACTTGATGCTTTCCGAAAGCTCCAGCACATCCTCTTTCTTAATATCTACATGCTCAAACTTTTCAGTCTGCTGCAAGTCAACACTACAATTACCAAGCTCCTTTTCCACAGTGAATACTGAAGTAAAGTATTCATTAAGTACTTCTGCTATTTCCACCGGTTCCAGACACACTTTCCCACTGTCACACTTGATAGGTCCTATTCTTTCACATCTTATCCTCTTGCTCTTCACATACTTTTAGAATGCCTTGGGGTTTTCCTTAATCCTGCCCACCAAGGTCTTTTCATGGCCCCTTCTGGCTCTCCTAATTTCCTTTTAAAGCTCCTTTCTGTTAGCCTTATAACCTTCTTGCTCTCTAACATTACCTAGCTCTCTGAACTCCACACAAATATCCCCTGAACATTTGCCACATTTCTTCCGTACTTTTTCCTGAGAAGATCTGTTCCCAATTTAAGCTTCCAATTTCCTGCCTGATAATCTTATAATTCCACTTACTGTCATAACGGGACGAAGGTGGCGGACCCAAATGCAAGACACAGACACTGAAGTACTAGGAACAGGTCAGGACTAGAGTTAGGGACGGGACAGGACACAGACTAGGAGTTGGGACAGGTACACAGACTAGGGCTAGGCCTTTGGCTAGGAAAGCGGGATCAGGACAAGGAACTAGAAATTAGAAGCCTCGGCTTAGACTCTGAGCCGGAGACTGGACAAGGACCCAGAAGCTGGGTCTTGACTCGGGCTCGGACCCCGGAACTAGGCGAGGACATGAAGTGGCTACAGGACTGGACATAGCTTGGGTTCTTCGAAGCTTGGGTATAGACTCCGAGCCAGAGACTGGGCAAGGATCCAGAACCTGGGTCTTGACTCGGGCTCGGCCTCCAGAACTAGGCGAAGAAATGACGTGGCTACAGGACTGGACATAGCTTGGATTCTTCTGGGCTTTCCGAGGCGGGACAGGTACTCCTGGGCTGGGCGAGGAACAAGGACAGGACGAGGCCCCGAAGCTTTGATTTGGTCTTGTCAGAACAGGAACATAAAGACTTGGTCTTGGTAGAACAGGAACACAGAACCTTGCTCTTGGCAGAACAGGAACACAGAGCCTTGCTCTTGGCAGAACAGGAACACAGAGCCTTGGTCTTGGCAGAACAGGAACACAGAGACTTGGTCTTGGCAGAACAGGAACACAGAGCCTTGCTCTTGGCAGAACAGGAACACAGAGACTTGATCTTGGCAGAAGAGGAACACAGAGGCTTGGTCTTGATAGAGACAGGAACACAGGGACATGGTACACAGAGCCGGGACCCCTCCTTGGGAACAGGACTTAGGGTCGGGACTCATACACAGCACACAGAACCAGGACCTCTCCTTGGGAACAGGACTTGGGGCCGGGGCTCCACACGGACTCAGGACCCCTCCTAGGGTGCAGGACGTAGGGCCGGGACTCGTACACAGAATACAGAGAGACAGTTCCCAACACAAGGTAGTGGCAAATGGCCGGACCTACCTAGCGAAGGCGTGGACACAGAGACGGTTCGCAACCCAATATAACAGCAAACGACTGGATCTATCTAGCGAAGGCGTGCTCATAGAGACGGTTCGCAACACAAGGTAGTGGCAAACGGCTGGACCAACCTAGCGAAGGCGTGGACACAGAGGCAGTTCCAAACAATGATAGACTGTCATAGTCCGGTCCGTGAAGACTCGCATTCCGGCTCACGGTCCGGTCCATAGATCCGTATTCCAGGTTTTCTGGATTTCCCTTGCTCTGTTGGGTGCTTTAATTATGGCACATGATTCTTGTTTGGGCAGACATATAAATACCTCCAGAGACCTGGGCTTGGCTGCTGGATTGTTCCTGTCCAACCACCTGTCTGAATCTCTTCCCTTCCCTTCACATTCCTCTGGAAGCCTTGCCTGAAACCTCTGCCTGAAGCCTTTCCTCGCTTGAAGCCTTGCCTCGTCTGAAGCCTTGACTCTCCTTGCCTCGTCTGAAGCCTTGACTCTCCTTGCCTCGTCTGAAGCCTTGCCTCGCCTTGCCCCGTCTGAAGCCTTGCCTCGCCTTGCCTCATCTGCAGCCTTGCTTCGCCTTGCCACGTCTGAAGCCTTGCCTCGCCTTGCCTCATCTGCAGCCTTGCTTCGCCTTGCCACGTCTGAAGCCTTGCCTCGCCTTTAACCCTTGCCTGCAACCTTCGACTGCACCGCTGTCAAGTTTAATCGCGGAGCAAGATAAGGAACTGTCTATCATTGTTTTGAGCTGTCCCTGTGTCCACGCCTTCACTAGGTAGGTCCGGCTGTTTGCCGCTACCTAGTGTTGAGAACCGTCTCGTCGTATTCTGAATTCTGCATAATGAGTCCCGGCCCTACGTCCTGTACCGAAGGAGGGGTCCAGGCTCTGTGTTCTGTGTATGAGTCCCTGTCCTATGTCCTGTTCCCAAGGAGGGGTCCCGGCTCTGCTTTCCTGTCTCTCCCTCGACCAAGGCTCTGCTTTCCTGTCTCTCCCTCGACCAAGGCTCTGCGTTCCTGTCTCTACCTCGACAAGTCAAGGCTTCGGAGTCTTGTCCAGTCCTAGCCACGTCCAAGAACCTTGTCCTGTCCAACCACGGCTTTGTGTTCTCGTCTTTTCCATGCACCTCGCCCAGCCCAGGATTACCTTGCCTAGCCCGGTGCTGGGGTTCCATTGTCCTGTCCAGGAGTCTCACGTCCTGTCCTGTTGCTACTCCTCGCCCTGTAGCCTCGTCATGTCCTCGCCTAGATCTGGGGTTCGAGCCCGAGTCAAGACACAGGTTTTGGGTCCTTGTTCATTCTCCGGCTCGGGGTCCTTGTCCAGGTTCCAAGTTCCTAGTTCCTCGTCCCGCTTTCCTAGTCAAGTCCTAGCCCAAGTCTCTGTTCTTGTCCCAGCTCTCTAGTCAAGTCCTGTTCCTAGTACTTCAGTGTCTGTGTCTTGCATTTGGGTCCACCTTCAACGCCCACTTTATAACATAGACAGTTCCTTTTCTAGACACAGGAAGTCTCCGGTCTTGCTCCGGCGGTAGAACTTGACAGCGATACAGGCGAGGACGCAGGTGAGGTTGCAGACAAGTGTTCAGGCCAGGGCTTCAGGCAAAGGTTGCAGGCAAGGTTTCAGAAGGAAGGGAGGGGAACAGTCCCGCAAATGAAGCTGAACCCAGGAGGTATTTATGTAGCCTGCCCAAAATGAGAATCCCGACAGAACAAGGGAAAACCAACAAACATGGAATAAGAGCAACACACATCAAAGTTGCTGGGGAACGCAGCAGGCCAGGCAGCATCTCTAGGAAGAGGTGCAGTCGACGTTTCAGGCCGAGACCCTTCGTCAGGACTAACTGAAGGAAGAGTGAGTAAGGGATTTGAAAGTTGGAGTGGGAGGGGGAGATCCAAAATGATAGGAGAAGACAGGAATAAGGAACATTGGACCGGATTGTGAACCGGAATGCGGACTTCATGGACCGGACCATGACACTTACTCCAATTAAACGCTTTTCTAACTTGTCAGTTCCGATCTCTCTCCAATGCTATTTAGGCGGCAAACTACCATCTAAGTTTCTTTCCTGCGTCCAAAGAATCGCCTGTCTGACCCCTAACTATAGAGTCCCCTATCACTACTGCGTTCTTCTTCCTTTCCCTATCCTTCTGAGCCACGGGGCCAGACTCTGTGCCAGAGGCACAGCCACCGTTGCTTCCCCCAGGTAGGCTGACTCCCCAACAGTACTCAAACAGCAGTACTTATTGTCAACGGGTACAACCACAGGGGTATTCTCCAGTACTTGACTCTTCCCCTTCCCTCTCCTGACTGTGACCCACTTGTCTGTCTCCCGTGGCCCCGGTGTGACCACCTGCCTATAACTCCTTTCTATCACCTCCCCGCTCTCCCTGACCAGACCAAGGTCATCGATCTGCAGCTCCAGTTCCCTAACGCGGTCCCTTAAGAGCTGCAGCTCGACACACCGGGTACAGAAATGGCCGTCCAGGAGGCTGGGAGACTCCAGGACCTCGCACATCTGACACCGAGCACAGAAAACCGGCCTCACACAGATACTACTTCCTTTCCGCAATTAACACAGGTAAACCTACCTCGCCTCGTTACATTCTAAGCCCGTTGAGCCAAAGCCCTATCAGTCTGCTATCTCTCACTCCGCTGCCCGCTCCGAACACTGCCTGCTGGATATGGCGGTTTTCTTTTCAAACTTTTCCCGCTCTACTGGCTGACGTCACGCGCCTGCGCATTCTTGCCTCTCTTTTACCCCGAGTAGTAAAATGCCTCCGCTCTGGAAATCCTTAGCTCTTCCACTCGCAGCCATCTTGCTCCGAATCAAAAAGAATGGGTTACATCTGAACCCAAAGGAGTCCAATATCCTAGCAGGCAGGTTCTATAGAGTCGTTCGGGAGGGTTTACACTAACTTGGCAGAGGGATAGGAACCGGTGTAATAGGGCTGAGGAAGGGGAAAACAGAAATAAATCTAAGGTAGCGTGCAACAGAGATGACAGAGAGGACAGCCAGGAGATAAAGCATAATCACAGCCATCGGGATGACTTACAGGGCAATAGAGGCATGGTGCAGTTAAACCAGAAAGCAACACATACTGTACTGGAAGTTATATTTGAATGCACTCAACATAAGAAATAAAATGGATGATCTTGAAATTCAGCTGCAGATTGGCAAGTATGACATTGTGGCCATCTCTGAAACTTGGCTAAAGGATGGCTGCCATTGGGAGCCGAACGTCCAATGATATACGGTGTATCGGAAAGATAGGTTAGTGGGCAGAGGGGGTGGTGTAGCCCTATGTATGAGAAATAATATTAAAGCATTCGAAAGGGATAACAGGATGGAAAGCGTAGAGTCTCTATGGGTTGAGTTAAGAAGTGGCAAGGGTAAAAGGATCCTAATGGCCGTTGTATACAGGCCTCCAAAGAGCAGCTGGGACATGGACTACAAATTACAGCAAGAGATAGAAAAGGCGTGTCAGAAGGGCAATGTCATATTAATCATTGGGGATTTTAACATGAAAGTGGATTGGGAAAACCAGGCCAAGAGAGAGAATTTGTATAATGTCTAAGGGATGGCTTTTTAGAACAACTTGTTGTTCAGCCCACTGGGGGATTGGCTGTGCTGGATTGGGTGTTGTGCAATGATCCGGAAGTGATAAGAGAGTTTAAGGTTAAAGAGCCCCTGGGGAACAGTGATCACAATATGATTGAGTTAACTTTGAAATCTGAGAAGGAGAAACTAAATTCCAATGTGTCGGTATTTCAGTGGAATAAAGGAAATGACAATGGCATGAGAGGGGAACTGGCCAAGGCTGACTGGAAAGAGACACTAACAGGAAGGACAGCAGAGCAGTAATGGCTGGAGTTCCTATGAAAAATGAGGGAAGTGCAAGACAGATATACTTCAAATGAAAAGAATTTTCGAATGAAAGGACACTAACGTGGCTGACAAGTGGTTAGAGCCAAAGTAAAAGCAAAATAGAGGGCATACAAGGAGGACAAAGCCAGTGGGAAGATAGAAGATTGGGAAGCTTATAAAAACTTGCAGAAGGAAACTAAGAAGGTCATTGGGAAGGAAAAGATGAGTTATGAAAGGTTTCTGACAAGTAATATGAAACCTTTTTAAGTATATAAAGGATAAAAGAGAGTTGAGGGTAGATGAGTTGGATGATCAGCCATGATCATAATAGATGGCGGTGCAGGCTCGAAGGGCCGAATGGCCTACTCCTGCACCTATTTTCTATGTCTATGTTTTCTATGTATTTAGGACCCATAGAAAATGACGCTGGAGATATTGTAATGAGAGACACAGAGATGGCAGAGGAACTGAATGCGTATTTTGCACCAGTCTTCACAGTGGAAGACATCTGCAGAATACCAAACATTCAAGAGTGTCAGGGAAGTGAGATATGTGCAGTGAAAATTACGACCAAGAAGGTACTCAGGAAGCTTAATGGTCTGAGGGTGAATAAATCTCCTGGTCCTGATGGAATGCACCCTATGGTTCTGAAGGAAGTAGCTGGAGAGATTGCGGGGGCATTAACAACGGTCTTTCAAGAATCGATAGATTCTGGCATCGTACCGGATGACTGGATAATTGCAGATGTTACTCCGCTATTTCAGAAGGGTGGGTGGCAGCAGAAGGAAAACTATCGACCTGTTAGCCTGACATCAGTGGTTGGGAAGTGATTGGATCGATTGTTAGGGATGAGATTACGGAGTACCTGGAGGCACATGACAAGATAAGCCAAAGCCAGCATGGTTTCCTGAAAGAAAAATCCTGCCTGACTACTGTACTGCAATTTTCTGAGGAAATTGCAAGGAGGGTAGACAAAAGAGATGCAGTAGATGTGGTGTACTTGGATTTTCAGAAGGCCTTTGACAAGGCGCACGAGTCTATTTAGCAAGATAAGAGCCCATGGAATTACAGGGGAGTTACTAGTATAGGTGGAGCATTGGTTGATCGGCAGAAAACAGAGTGAGAATAAAGGGATCCTATTCTGGCTGGCTCCCGGTTACCAGTGGAGTTCCACAGGGGTCGGTGTTGGGACTGTGACAAAGCTCAGTCTTATTTCCACTGCTGTGGGAATGCCCACCAATTTTGATGTATCTGTCGTTAACCGGCCCAATATTACATCGGAGACAATGGTGTTTAATTAAACTGTTTGTCCAAGTAACTGTAACTAATAACGTTACTCAAGTGTATAACCATTTCTCTGGAGACTGATCCTCTTTATAAATCAGATTCGTTTCGAATTCATCAGCTCAGAGTGTCTGCCGGAGCTGTGAATTCAGGAGCAACAGAAGTCACAGACTCTCACTGAAATGAATTATCCGGTCATCTTGCGGATAGGAGTCGTTTAATATCCTTTTATTTCAGCCTTTGGAATTCCTGGTAAGCGCGGAATGATCACCTGCCGTTGGTGGGAATTGAGGTTTAATTGCGATGTTGTGTTTATTTCCGACGCTGGTTTCCATGGTCACATGCCCAGTGCAAGTATTCCGCTTTTCTGGAATGGTATGGAAACACAGGGACTGTGGATTCTGTGATCTGGATCGAAAACAACCCGCTGCAGGAATTCAGCGATTCCGCCAACATTTGCGGGATTCAACGAGCCCGGCAGCGTTGTTCCAGCGGTTTGAGTTCAGTATTGTGATGTTCGGGTCTCAGTGCTTTTGGTCTTGTAGCAGCTGAACTGCATTTACAAATACTGTGTTTATACAGCCCGCGGAGATTATACCAATTGATTGTCTGCATTGGTATGTGAACGTTGCTTGAGTTAGGGCTAACAATCAAACCATCGACTGGTAGCAACACTTTAGCAAATGTGAGGAGTTCCATGTTGTAGCATGAAACAGGTGGATTTTTAATAAATGTGTGCGCTTTGATTGAATGTGAAGCAGTTGATGGACAAGACAATCAAGTCGCTGCTGAGCCAATTAACAGAACGTGTTGCTTCATGGTGATGGACACTGTGAAATGTGTTCAGTTATATCTACATCCGATACCGTTACAGACATCTGACTACGGCACCGAGCTTGCTGCAAAACTTTGAATTCCTCTCCCCTGGTTCCTTGATGGATTCAGTGGGAGGTCAGACTGTGCTGTACCTGTTGGAATCGGTCGATGTTCTGTTGTAAAGTCAGTGAGGTGGCGAATGCTGGAATAGAAAACTAACACAGGGAATGATGGAAAACTGAGCCCTAAGCAGCTTGTATGGAAAGGGAAACCAGTTAACACTCGTGTCAGGCGCCTCCCGGAGAACAGTTCAGAGATGAGACACTTTAACTGTTTTTCTACATATTTTCTTTTGTCAGTATGAGCGTTTCCAGCGTTTCCTGTTTTTGTTGCATCCTTCGGCTGTCCTGCTGACTGGGAATGCCTGGAAGTCTAATGGAAGAATTCCATCGTCAGCGTCCGGATTTATTCATTTCATCCACTGGGGATGTGGAAGGCGCCAGTAGAAAATGTTCCATCCAGTGGTACAGATAGGCTATTCTGTGGCAGCGAAAAGGAAACACGGATGGTAGTTTGCCTCCCAGATGCCAGGGTCCGAAATTTTGCTGGACACGTGCACAATATCCTTAAAAGGGAGAGGGAGCAGCCAGAAGTCGTGGTACATCGGTACCAACGACATAGGAAGAAAAAGGGAGGAGGTGCTGAAAAGATAATATAGGAAGTTAGGAGGGAAGCTGAGAAGCAGGACCTCAAGGGTAGTAACCTTGTGTTTGCTGCCTGTGCCATGCCTCAGTGAGGATAGTAATTGAATGAAGTGGCAGAGAAATGCGTGGCTGAAGAATTGGAGGAGGGGACCAGTACAACGAAAACGGGTTGTACTTGAATCCGAGGGGGACCGATATTCTTCCGGGGAGATTTACCAGAGCTGTTGGGAGTGGCTTAAGCTAATATGGCGGGCACGGGCGGTGGGAACCAGGAAAATCGAGTTGAGGGCCAGCCAGGAGGTTTACAAGTAGATGATGGGTGTAACATGAATGTAAGGAAGGAGAGGCCAATGATTGGGGACAAATGCAGACAGAGAAGAGTTACATTATACCATAGAGGTATAATTCAAAAGGGGGGGGGGGAAGAATGCAGAGCTGAAGGTGCTGTGTTTAAATGCGCGTAACATTTGGAATAATGTGGACGAGCTTGTTGCCCAATTAGGGAATAGTCGGTATGACATTCCGGGCATCACTGAGTCGTAGCTGAAAGAAGATTATAGTTGGGAGCTTAATATCAAATTATATACTTTGTATCGAGAGGACAGGCAGGAAGGCATAGGCGACGGTGTGGGGCTTTGGGTAAGAGATGGAATTACGTCTTTAGAAAGAGGTGACACAGGGTCAAAGAATGTTGAATCCTTGTGGATGAAATTAAGAAATTGCAAGAGCGGAAAAAACACTATATGGGAATCATATATAGGCCTAAAATAGTAACCTAGATGTGGGGTTAAGATTGCAAAGGGAGCTGGAAAAGACATGTAATAAGGCTAACGATACAATTGTAATGGGGGGCTTCAACAGGCAAGGGCATTGGGAAGATCAGGTTGGTATCGGATCGCAAGAGAGGGAATACATTGAATGCCTACGGGATGGCTTTTTAAAGCAGCTTGTGCTTCAGCCGACTCGTGGAAAGGCTGTCTTAGATTGGGTGTTGTGTGATAACCCAGATCTTATTAGAGAGCTTAACGTAAAGGATCCCTTAGGAGTCAGCGATCATAATATGATTCAACTCATACTGGTACTTGAGAGAGAGAAGCATAAGTCATATGCATCAGTATCGCACTGGAATTAAGGGAATTACAGAGGCATGAGAGAGGAGTTTGCTCAAGTGGATTGGAGGAATATACTGGTGGGGATGACGGCAGAGCAGAGATGGCTGAAGTTTCTGGGAAATAGTTCACAAGGCACAGGATGGATATGTCCTGCCGAGAAAAACGTTTCTCAAATGGCAGGTGTAGGCAACCGCGGCTGACAAAGGAAGTTAAAGACTGCATGAAAGCCAAGGAAAAGGCATACAAGGTAGCAAAAGTTAGTGTGAAGTTGAATGATTGGGAAGATTTTAAAATCCAGCAAAAGTCAACTAAAAAAACTATAGGAAGGGAAAAGATGATATATGAAGACAGCCTCGCCAATAATATAAAGCAGGATACCAAAAGTTTTTTTTCAGTTATATAAGGAGTGAGGGGAAGATGAGAGTTGATATTGGACTGTTGGAAAATGATACTGGTGAGGTAGTAATGGGGGACAAAGTAGTTACAAATGAACTTATTGGGTACTTCGCATCTGTCTTCTCTGTGGAAGACACTAACAGTGTGCCAGAGGTCCGTGAATGTCAGGGAGCAGGAGTGGGTGTCATTGCTATTAGAAAGGAAAAAGCATCAGCTGGCCCAGGTGGTTAAGTCCCCTGGGTCAGATGTACTACATTCCAGAGTCCTGAGAGGGGTTGCTGGAGAGATAACGGATTCATTGGTCACGATCTTTCAAGAATCACTTGATCCTAGCATGGTCCCCGAGGCCTGGAAGATTGCAAATGTCACTCCACTCTTTAAGAAGGGAGGAAGGCAAAGGAAAGGAAATTAGAGGCCAGTTATCCTAGCCTCAGTGTTCGGGAAGGTGTTGGAGTCGATTATTAAAGATGAGGATTCGTGGTACTTGGAGACTAATGATAAAATAAGTCAAAGTCAGCGTGGTTTCTGTGAAGGGAAATCATGCCTGACAAATATGTTAGAGTTCTTCCAAGAAGTAACAAGCAGGGTGGACAAAGGAGAGGCAGTGGATATCATTTACTTGGATTTTCAGAAGGCGTTTGATAAGGTGCCACACATGAGACTACTTAACAAGATAAATTCCTTTCGCGTTACAGGCATGGATAGCGGAATGGCTGACAGGCAGGAGGCAGTGAGTGAGAATAAAAGGGGCCATTCCTGATTGGCTGCTGGTGACTAGTGGTGCTTCTAAGGGGTCAGGGGTACAGAGGGTCCTAGTGCGAGACTCCCAGAAGGCTAATTTACATGTTGAGTCTGTGGCAAAGAAGGCAAGTGCAACGTTGGCATTTATTTCAAGGGGAATAAAATATAAAAGCAAGGAGATAATGCAGAGCCTTTATAAGACACCAGTCAGGCCGCACTTGGAGTATTGTCAACAGTTGCGGGCTTCCTATCTCAGAATGGACGTTTTGTCATTGGAGAGAGTCCAGAGGAAGGTCACGATGATGATTCCGAGAATGAAGGTGTTAACATATGAGGAGAATTTGGCAGCTCTGTCCCTATACCCAGTGGGGGTAGGAATCTTATTGAAACCTACGGAATGTTGAAAGGACTAGATAAGGTGGAAGTGGAAAGGAGGTTTCCTATGGTGGGGGTATCCAAAATCAGAGGCAAGGCCTCAAAATTGTGGAACGGCGTTCTAAAACAGAAGTTAGGAGTTTTTTTTAGCCAGAAAATATTAAATCAGTGTAATGCTCTGCCACAGCCTGCGGTGGAGGTCAGGTCCGTGGCTACATTTAAGGCAGACGTTGAAAGTTTCCTGATCGGTCACAGCATCAAAGGCGAGGAGGCAGGTGTATGGGGTTAAGTTGGATCTGTCATCAGCCATGATGGAATGGCGGAGCAGACTCGATGGGCTAAATGACGTAATTCTGTTCCTATGTCTTATGGTCTTATTGACTCTGGTGGTAGCTACCCGATTTATTTCTTTCCACTACCACTTCATTAATAAGGAATCCGTACTCAGGACATATTGATTTTATTTTACTGTCTGCGCCCTCTGTCGACCCTTCCCCTGGTAAATGCAACTTCTTCTCTGTGTATTCTCAAATGTTCCCTGTCTCTCTATTACAGCGAACATGGTGGCGATCGTGACCCTGTCCCGGGGTAACTGCAGCCTCTCCAAATGTGTCACTCGCTACCTGGTGGGATGCGTAGCCGATCTGCTGGTCGTTATTTCGGATCCGCTGCTGAGCGGGACTGCTTGGTTTTATTTTCCCGGATCACCCTGTCCATTACTCCTGTGTGCAGACTCGGTCAATGGTTGGTTTTGGCGAGTACTGCGGCCTCAGTCTGGCTGACTGTCGCTTTCACCATCGATCGATTGTGGCTATTTGCTGTGAGAAGCTGAAAACAAAATATTGCACCGAGAGAACGGCGGCTGTGGTTATGGGGACAGTGAGTCTACTGGCCTGTTTAGAGTGCGCCCCCTGGAGCTTTATTTTGGAGCCTTTGGTAATAAATGATGATGTTCGCCGGTATTGTGTTTATACATCGAGCTACAAAAACTCTCCCTCATGTGCGGCATTTGAGTTGTTTCACCGCATTTTAACCCCTTGTGCTCCATTCTTTCTGATGTTGCTGTCCAATATTCTGATTGTCAGGCGGATTCTGGTGGCCAGTCGAGCCCGCAGGGGGCTCCGGGGACAAAAGAGTCGAAAGAATGACAACGACCGGGAGATGGAAAACCGACGCAAATCCATCGTTTTGCTCTTCAGCATAACCGGCAGTTTCATACTGTTGTGGGGTACAAAGGTGGTATTTTCTATCTATCAACGGATTTCAAAGAGTTATGTTTATTCAGTCAGGGATCTCCGTTTCATCACAGAACTGACATCGGAAATGCTGCAGGTTCTCAGTTCCTGCACCAACACGTGTATTTACGCCATGACTCAGAGCAAATTCCGAGAGGAAATCAGGAATGTGGTGAAATACCCACTGAATCGGTTTCTGAAACTCATTAAGCGTGAGCTGTAAGTGCTTAAACGAATTGCAGTTCGGCTGCCTTGACGCTCCCTATTCTGTCCGCCCACTTGTGGGTAAATGGAAACAATGTGATGAACAGAGTTACGAAACAAACACGAGAAAATCTGCAGATGCTCGAAATACAAAACAGCACAAACAAAATCAGAGTCCTGCGGAAGGGTGTCGGTCCCGAAACGTCGACCCTTTCCGTACTCGCTGCCTGGCCTACTGAGTTCCTCCATTTTGTGGTGTTGCCTTAGGGTTACAAAGCAGCGGGTTTCCAGATGATCCCGACGGCAGAATTGGCCTCAGCATCCCAGAAAATTCCTCTTTGCACCTCACTTCCCTCCCCGATTAAACTGAAGCTTGAGGCGAACCTGTTCCCCCTACTTCCCGGTTCTGACAAAATTGCCTGATTCTGGGGAATATTTTCGTCTGTATCTGCCACTCCTGGTACCGCCATAAGCTGTTCTTTCCTTCGCCTTACTATTCTTCTCGTTCTCTACCTGTCGGTTCGCCTACACTTTGTCACCTTGAACTATCTTCTAGGAACAGATGTTGAACTGTTTTATAAATGACGACAGAGTAACATTACACTTACATGTGGCTGTGAGAGAGTGAGAGAGTGGGCGAGTGGGGGAGTGGGGGAGAATGGGAGAGTGGGACAGTCGGAGAGAGCGAAAGAGAAAGAGAGAATGGGAGAGAGGAAAAGAGAACGGGAGAGAGAGAGAGGAGGAGGAGATCGACTGAGAGAGAAAGACCATAAGACACTAAGACCATAAGTTATAGGAGCAGAAGTAGGAAATTCGGCCCATCGAGTCTGTTCCGCCACTCAATCATGGCTGATCCAATTCTTCCAGTCATCCCAACACCCCTGGCTTCTCCTCATACCCTTTGATGCCCAGGGTAATCAAGAACCTATCTATCTCTGTTAGATACACCCAATCACTTGGCCTCCACAGTCGCTCGTGGCAAAAAATTCCACAGATTTACCACCCTATGACTAAAGTAATTTCTCCGTATCTCTGTTCTAAGTGGTCATCTTTCAATCCTGAAGTCGTGCCCTCTTGCTCTAGACTCCCCTACCATGGGAAATAACTTTGCCATATCTAATCTGTTCAGGCCTTTTAACATTCGGAATGTTTCTATGAGATCCCCCCTCAGGGTGACTTGGATAGGTTGGGTGAGTGAGCAAATTCATGGCAGATGCAATTTAATGTGGATAAATGTGAAGTTATCCACTTTGGTGGCAAAAATAGGAAAACAGATTATTATCTGAATGGTGGCCGATTAGGAAAAGGGGAGGTGCAACGAGACCTGGGTGTCATTATACACCAGTCATTGAAAGTGGGCATGCAGGTACAGCAGGCGGTGAAAAAGGCGAATGGTATGCTGGCATTTATAGCGAGAGGATTCGAGTACAGGAGCAGGGAGGTACTACTGCAGTTGTACAAGGCCTTGGTGAGACCACACCTGGAGTATTGTGTGCAGTTTTGGTCCCCTAATCTGAGGAAAGACATCCTTGCCATAGAGGGAGTACAAAGAAGGTTCACCAGATTGATTCCTGGGATGGCAGGACTTTCATATGAAGAAAGACTGGATGAACTGGGCTTGTACTCGTTGGAATTTAGAAGATTGAGGGGGGATCTGATTGAAACGTATAAGATCCTAAAGGGATTGGACAGGCTAGATGCAGGAAGATTGTTCCCGATGTTGGGGAAGTCCAGAACGAGGGGCCACAGTTTGAGGATAGAGGGGAAGCCTTTTAGGACCGAGATTAGGAAAAACTTCTTCACACAGAGAGTGGTGAATCTGTGGAATTCTCTGCCACAGGAAACAGTTGAGGCCAGTTCATTGGCTATATTTAAGAGGAAGTTAGATATGGCCCTTGTGGCTACGGGGGTCAGGGGGTATGGAGGGAAGGCTGGGGCAGGGTTCTGAGTTGGATGATCAGCCATGATCATAATAAATGGCGGTGCAGGCTCGAAGGGCCGAATGGCCTACTTCTGCACCTATTTTCTATGTATGTTTCATTCTCCTTAACTCCAGGGAATACAGCCCAAGAGTTGCCAGACGTTCCTCATACTGTAAAGAGAGAGGGCGAGAGAGAGAGAGAGAGAGAGAGAGAATTAGACATTGCAAGAGAGAAGGGAAAGAGCGGGATTGAGAGAGAGTGAATGAGCCATTACGAAGGACAGAGAGCAAGAGAAAGAGAGAGGGGCATATTGTGTGCTGTGGACCCCAGAACAAAAGATACAGTGAAGCGAAATGGGAGCTGATACGGTCTAATCCTGGTCAGCAGCAACGTGATATTCGGCTGTGCCAATACGGAGCAGACCCTGGACAAAGAACAAGCGAAAGACGGATGAAAAGGACAGTCTGATAGATTGCAAAAGCAGAAACAGAAACACGATCGTGCAAGCGGGAAGTTGGATGGTTACTCTAAACGAACACGAACAGGAAGATGATTTATTTTTGATTAGAAGGATGACGTGCTAAGCTGCAGTTTGTATTCAGTTATTTTCCGCCGGAGATGAAGCTGAATTTAAGAATCCTTCTCCGAGTCCTTCAGTCAGGGGACTGCTCTTCACTGGTTTGTCTGTGGAATCCATTCAAGGTTAGCTTAGAGCCGCAGGTCGGCAAGTAGCTTTGAACGGAAGGTAGAGACGAAATCGGGGAATACTAAAAGGAAATCCAGATGAGGCCACGTTAATCTGCACGGTGGTACTGAAGAGCTGAAGTGAGCTTATTTCAGTTCAGGCTGTATAACAGTTAGGGCGGACGTACTTATATTCTGGATTACTACGTGACTCAGTGATTCAGACATCAGGCAGATCTGGTTGAGAGAAGGGCAGGACTGGTAGCTAAGCATTCCAGGATTCAGACAGACTAGAGGGAGGTAAAAGAGACTGGGGAGCTGCACGACTGCTCAGATAGAATGTCACAGGGTCAAGGTCATCCCAGAGGCTCGTTCAATAAGACAATGTAGGTAGAACTCAAGAATAAGAAAGGTGCAATCTCTGTGATGCTATTGTACTAGTAGGCCACCTTATAGCAGTAAGGGTTAAGAACAGAAATATCGGCAGGTTATGAGCTGATGTTACAACAATAGAGCAGCTGTAATGGGTGAATAATCTCCTCAGAATCACTGGGACTCCCTTACAGTCTGCAGCTTGGATGGAGCATTATTTGTTAGGTGTGTTCAGGAAAGTTTCCTGGAACAGTATGTACATTGTCCACCAGGACATTTATAATTGATCCATTCTGAGTTAATTGGTGTTAGAAGTGTGGTACCCTGGTTCACATCTTTACTGATAAATTATAGGTACAGGGTATTTCATTCAGCAGCTCTGTCACAGAGAAGTTCAAGATGAGCCCCAGCTTGTACACATTTGACTATTGAATTAGAATGGGCTCTTTTCTTTTATAACCATATAACAATTACAGCATGGAAACAGGCCATTTCGGCCCTTCTAGTCTGTGCCTAACTCTTACTGTCACCTAGTCCCATCGACCTGCACTCAGTCCATAACCCTCCAATCCTTTGCTGTCCATATAGCTATCGAATTTAACTTTAAATGACAGCATTGAACCTGCCTCAACCACTTCTGCTGGAAGCTCGTTCCACACAGCTACCACTCTCTGAGTAAAGAAGCTCTCCCTCATGTTACTCCTACACTTTTGCCCTTTAACACTCAACTGATGTACTCTTGTTTGAATCTCCCCCACTCTCAATGGAAAAGGCTATCCACGTCAATTCCATCTATCACTCTCATAATTTTAAATACCTCTATCAAATCCCCGATCAACCTTCTACGCTCCAAAGAATAAAGACCCAACGTGTTCAACCTTTCTCTGTAACTTAGGAGATGAAACCCAGGTAACATTCTTGTAAATCTTCTCTGTACTCTCTCAATTTTATTGACATCTTTCCTATAATTTGGTGACCAGAACTGTACACAATACTCCAAATTTGGCCTTATCAATGCCTTGTAAAATTTCAACATTACATCCCATCTCCTATACTCAATGCTCTGATTTATAATGGCCAACATACCAAAAGCTTTCTTCACCACCCTAACAACATGAGATTCCACCTTCAGAGAACTATGCGCCATTATTCCTAGATCCCTCTGTTCTACTGCATTCTTCAATGCCCTACCATTTACCATGTATGTCCTATTTTTGATTAGTCCTACCAAAATGTAGCACCTCACATTTATCAGCATTATACTCCATGTGCCATCTTTCAGCCCACTCTTCTAATTGGCCTAAATCTCTCTGCAAACTTTGAAAACCTACTTAATTATCCACAACTCCACCTAACTTAGTATCATCTGCATACTTACTAACCCAATTTACCACCCCATCATCCAGATCATTAATATACATGACAAACAACATTGGAACCAGTACAGATCCCTGAGGCACACCACTAGTCACCGGCCTCCAATCTGACAAACAGTTATCCACCACTACTCTCTGGCCTCTCCCATCCATCCACTGCTGAATCCATTTTACTACTTCAATATTAATACCTAACGATTGAACCTTCCTAACTAACCTTCTGTGTGGAACCTTGTCAAAGGCCTTACTGAAGTCCATATAAACAACAGCCGCCGCTTTACCCTCGTCAACTTTCCTAGTAACCTCATCAAAAAATTCAGTAAGATTTGTCAAACATGACCTTCCACGCACAAATCCATGTTGACTATGTTACATACCTCAAGGAGATCTTGTGAGAATGATGTAATGGTCTTTTCGAGGGTACCTGATATATTTTTCCCGCCGATGTGAGGTCACGTGAGGACATGTTCATGACGAGTATATAAGGGAAGACCTCAGATGACGCAGTTAGTTTTTAGTTTTTAGTTTTCCAGCTAGAACGTTAGTCTGTCTCCGTTTCTGTTGCGTGTTTATTTTATGACGCAGTTTCATTTTTAAAACGGAGTGTTACGTTCTGTTACAAGGTACAATAGTGCTGGACTGGCAACTTTTGCTAGATGTGTTGATGTACCTTTTTCCAGTAGTATTGGAGAGTGAAGACTTTATCGAAGTACAGGAGATGAAGGATTAAGAGAAGTCGGGAATGTTCGGCAATTTAATAAAGGATCGACCTTATCGGGTCTTCGTTGAAGAAGTAGCGACCTGCATCGAGATAACTCTTGCCAAAAGAGCAGGGAGTTCATGCAAGGTTCTCTCTAGAAATTAAGGTCAGTTGTTTTTAGCCGTTTATTTCCTGCATCGTGAGTCCTTTGGACAGAACCCACAGGAAAGTCACGTCTATGAAGAAATCCTTCTCCAGAGAAGTCTCTCCCAATTGAATGTATAAATCTGTTGGACTTTCGAACTTACCATTTTAAGAACTGTATCTGACTTTACCGCTTTAAGAACTGTTTTCGCATTTAACGCTTTAAGAACCAGTACCGAGTGACGATTTGTTGACGGCCGCATTGTGGTTAACTTCCGGTTAAGGTTTTCGTTTGTTTTTTTTATTGTTTATCCGTGTTTAATAAATGTTTGTTTGTTTTATATAACCTGCCTCGATTGATATTCATTGTTGCCGGTTACATAACATAATTTTTGGGGGCTCGTGGGATCTTGTTCCAATTTTGAGTTTAAGTGCTGGTAATTGCCATTCTGATTTGGAAAAGGGAAATACCCGTTTTTTTTTTAGTTTGATTGGTGTGTGAGTGGTATTCGGCAGCAATGAATGTTGACGACTTTATGGACACGCCTGGCCCGGTGTTTTTAGTGAATGCGAGAAAATCTGTGGTGTTGAAGATTGCTAGGAAGTTGGATATTAAGGGAATTACGAAGAACACCACAGAGGCTTTAATACAAAGAAAAAATCGCTGAGCATTATATGGGTTTGAAGACGTTAGATGATGAGGTCCAATGAGTAATCTGGAAGTCTAGTTACATCTTGAACAGATAAAGTTTGAAAGATTTAAAGCGGAAATAGCCGAAAGAGAGGCAAATAAATTAAGGGAATTTAAAGAGAGGAAAGTAAACTAAGGGAAGTTAAAGAGAAGCTGAAAACCAGAGGAAATTTGAGTTAGAGGTGGAGAAATTAAGGATGGGAAATCAGTCTTCTGGTTCTAAGAAACAGTTTATTGCTAGTCGTGGGGTTATTTTGGCTCCTCCATTTAATGAAGCTGAAGTGGACAAATATTTCCAGCATTTCGAAACTATTGCTCTGAGTTTAGGGTGGCCGAAAGAGCAATGGCCAGTGGTGTTACAAAGTGTAATTAAAGGCAAGGCACAACAAGTTTATACAGCTTTAAATGCTGATCAAGTGCTGGATTATGATATTGTTAAACAGCATATATTAAAGGTATATGAGTTGGTTCTGGAAGCGTATAGAGAAAGATTCAGAAATTATAAAAAATCTGTGGAAAAAACTTATGTGGAATTTGCCTATGAGAAATCTGTGTGTTTTGAGAGATGGGTTTCCTCTAAAAACGTGAATGGGGAGTATAATAAATTAAAAGAGTTGATTTTACTGGAGGAATTTAAAAGACGCATTCCCGTTGAAGTGAGAATATACTTAAATGAAAGGGACACTGCTACATTGCAGGAGACTGCTATATTAGCTGA